>NW_018164560.1:51028-64123 GCF_001263595.1 Phalaenopsis equestris | reverse complement strand
TATTCATTCCGCATTTTGTCTCTAAGTGTCAAGCCACTCATCCACCTAATCATTCTCATCTCGGCAACACTTAACTTAGTATCATGTTTCTCTTTTAAAGGCCAACATTCAGCGCCATAGAGCATTGCAGGTCTCACCACCGTCTTATAAAATATTCCTTCCAGTCTAAGCGGTAAGATATAGAAAACAATATAATATCTTATAATATCTTTCACAAAAAGATACAGATATACTCAAAAAATTTAAACATGCAGAAAACAAGTAGCTAGGGACGAGCCAGTTTAGTCTTGTCTCCAGTTTAGTCTGTCTTGTCTCTTTCTCTAGTTTTAGGAGCGGAGCCAGATAACAAATTTTGAAGTGTCGTGTCATTGTCAGGAGTAACCAAAGTATCATCTATTAAGTTTCCAAGTTTGAGTGTGTCGTCAGCCTTCTTCTTCTGTCAAGAAGTGTAAATCTGACATTCTTCATCTGAAGACTGACTCATGTGATCCTCGGTCTGATTAGATATTAGAACCGCAATAGAAGAAAAGACAGTCATTGTCACAGCGATAGGTTCCAGTGTATGTGAAGTGTGAATTGTCACCTCTACACATGATGCTTTCTGAATAGAAACTGCGGGGCTATCCTGACTTTTCCCTTATAGTATGGTCAGAAGAAGGGTCTGAACATCATTTCCTGTCTTGTGGTAACTATCTTCTCAGGTTGGTTGTCATCAGGTTTGTTGGAAGGGCGTTCAGACACGTAGGGTGCACTAACAGCATGTTTCTGCTTTTGACTATTGATTCTCAACTGTGGGTGCAATTTGAAACATTTCTCTTGCGGGTGTCCAAACATTTTACAGTGCTTGTATTAGTAAGGCTTTTGTTCCATAATGATTTTTTTGTCAATAATCATTGTGTGCAAAGCCAAGCCAGACTTCTTCTACATCTGATAGTGTAATATCTCTTTCAATCAAAATCCTTGCAATAAATAGTCTTGAGAAATGAATTGTAGATGTGTCTACCTACAATTGTTTTTCAAGGATAATATCAATTGCATATAAGATAGGTAGGTCAAAGAATTGAAGCTTGAGTTCAGGTAATGAGAACCATATAGGCGTAATTGAGGGTTCTTGACTGAGATCAAAATCAGGGGTCAATTTGAGCAATTTCATATGATTTCCCTCGATTGTAATGAATTTCTTTGAGAAAATTCTTGTGTAATCTTCTTCTATACTCAGTTGTATAATAGTATGTCTTCCGTCAAAAAGACTCACATGTCAAGCCCCAACTACTTTGAAATCTTCAAAAACCTTCCTGATAATCTTCATCTTAAGGTGATCTAATTGAAACTTTTCAACTAGTAAAAATTTGTATTTTTCTGCAATTGAAACTTTCCAACTAGTAAAAATTTGTATTTTTCTGCAAGAGTTGAAATTTCAGCATCAGAGAAGAATAGTGTTGATTTGTCTGTCTTTTTCTCTACTTTTTTGATGAGATTGCAATCTCCATGTCCTACAACAGAATTATGGTACATTTGCAGGAACATCGGACTATCTACAAGGTGGAAAGAGGAGCCGCATTTATGAACCAATGTAGCATCGGAGGGTTTGCCGTGATTATCATCGGCGAGAGCGGCGGCGTAGTAAAGCCCTGAGGCCATTAGAGTGCTTCACAAAAGAACAACAGGAACAACTAGCGCAGTTTGCCGACTGCCGCCGACGAACGCGTCATCGTCGAACAGAAACCCGAACCGAAGTTGTTCAACAGGGAAACTGCGCAGACGAGAATAGCTGGACCAGTTGGAAGTCATCGTCGAAATCGAAGGCACAAACGCGAACGCGTCGTCGTTGAAATCGACAGACGCAGACGAACCGTCGGCGTCAAAGAAGGACGCGAGCCGACGAAGCAGAAAGCGAGAGGAAGCGGAAAGTCTACGATAGATATGGAGTGTCCTTCGAGCGACAGAATCAATCGCAACTAAAATCGCCATTTAAAACCCTAGCAGAGCTCTCTTCAACCATTCGAAACAACTTGTTTCACATGTAGGGTACATATCCCTCTTAATTTACAAACATTCCAAATAAATCTAATCTAAATTTGGAAAGGAAATAATTCTGAAATAAAAATAACAAAAAATATAAATAGAAAGAGAATAAAATTAATCAAGTAGTTTCCAAAATTATCTCTCAATTCAATCTTGCATGACAGGTGGTGCCCGGTCGGCCCGCCCAATGAAGCGATCAATTACTTCCTTATTTTTCACACTTCCCCTCAAGCTAGGTCATAAATGTTGTAAAAACCAAGCTTGGTATTGATCTTTAAGAAGGAACTCGAAAGAAGAGCTTTGGTGAAGGCATCAACATGTTGGCATGTCGAGATGTACTTAGTTGTATAATTCCACCATTAACCTTTTTCAGAAATGAAGTGTCTATCAACTTCAATATGCTTGCTCCCGTCATGATGCACATAATTCTTTGCAATATTGATAGATGCTTGACTGTCACAAAATATATGTATAAACCTATTGGAGGTATACCTCAATTCCCTTAATATCTTTTTAATCAAGATCCCCTCAAAGATTCACAAGGCGAGTGTCATATACTCTAATTTTGTACTGCTTCTAAAAACTATAAATTATTTCTTCTCCATGTAACCAGATTTTTTACATAAAAGCAATAACCTATGGTAGATCATCTTTCGGTGAGTTCCCCAGCCCAACTTGCATCAGTGTAGACTTCTACCTCTCAATATCTGACCTCACATGAGACATGTAGATGAAGTTTCCTACCAAACTTTGATATCTTCCCTTATCTATAAATACACTTTCTTCTCCCCTATTAGACTTATGGATGTGCTCCATTGGAGTATCTGCAGACTTGCATCCAATCATCCTTGTCTCCTTTAATAGATCTAGGGTGCATTTCTTCTGGATATAATGATGTTTTTCTTGAACCTTGTTACCTCCATACCTAAAAAATATCACTTGTTCCTAGGTCCTTAATTTCAAACTCAGAGGCAAATACTTATATACTATCAGTGCAGCAATCTTACCTCCTTGAGTGAGTTTTAAGAATATTATGATCAGCTTGATCTTGAGAATATCCATTATAACTATTAGAAAACCTTTTAAATCACGCTCTTGGTGATTGCTTAAGCCCATAAAGAAACTTACTAAGTTTGCATGCAAAATGTTTGTTTGAATCATTCTCAAGTCTTGATGGTATCTTCATATATACTTCTTCCAGATCCCCATTCACAAAGACATTTTTAATGTTAAGTGGATGCAGTCCCATTCCTTGTTAACAAATACTAAAAGGAGAACCAGTGGTTAGTTTGGTAAACTGATATAACATCTCCTAATAGTCAATTCCATAAACTTGATTGAATCTTTTGCACAACTTTGGCCTTAAATCACTCAATACCTCCATCAATTTTGAATTTGTTTTCAAGAACTTCATGAATAAAACTTAGAAACTAAAGTATTGTAGCATAAGGATAGCTTCTCATACCTTACATACTCATGAATCGAATATTTAATACAATAAAATGAGAATAGCATCTCATACCCTATATACTAATGAATTGAACATTTAATACAACTTTCCTTGTCACCCACATTGGAAGTCTAGGGGGATAACTCATTTGTACTAGACTCCTAACCCGAAATTTTAAGTGAATGTAAACTCAGGTTTTGTTTTGAGCAATTATTTCATTACAAATTGTCTTCCACCTGTTCAAGATTTTTCTTCCACCTTGTGTACACACGAAGTTCTTTATTATGGCCTTCAGGTTTGGTTGGTTAGACATCCATAACCAGGATAGGAGTGCTAGGTGGAGTAGGTAGTGAGGCAGTGTATGTATCAATAAGTGCAGCCCACAATTGATGCTCATTTATACTCTCTCCATGAACATCAGATTTAAATTAGTAGAATTGATCATATAAAATGTGGCATCAATGGAGTTGTACAATTTTCTGGCAACAAAAGATTAACAACTATATATTTTTTGGCGAAAAATACCCAAGAAAAATACAATTAATAAAATTAGGGTCAAGCTTTGTGTGATTTTGAGAATGGATATGAACAAAAGATGCACTCAAAAATTTTAAACGGTATAGTAGAAAAGAAAGTTTTGATGTGAGGATAGATAAGCATCAAAACATAAAGAGGTGCTTTGAAATTAAGTACTCTGCTAAGTATTTGATCGATAAGGTACATTGCAATAAGAACAGACTCCTCCCAAAATTATTTTGAAACTTGATGGGAAATCATAATAGAGCAGGATAGCTCAAGGAGATATCATTTATTTTCTCTCAGCTATCTCATTTTATTGTGAGATATTAAATATACGAATACACATGGATGATTCTATTTTTGAATGATAGGACCCCCAATGATGGAATTGAAATTATTAATTTGCATTATCAGTTTTGGACAATCTGATTTTTGTATATGAATTTAGTTTGAATCATGTCATTAAAGGTTTATATGAAGCCAAAAATTGAGTTTTAGCACTTGAAAAATGTACACGAAATTTTGCATCCCCCAAAATTCAATCAGATCAATTTTATAAAATTATACGCATCAAATCGATCAATTCGAAATATAACACAGTGCATGAATTTTGAGCATATAATAAGATAAAAAATTCGGAAGTTATAAGTTTAATTATATTAATTAAATCCTTAATCTCCAGCACACTCATTGTTCCAACATACCACACTTTTTTTCGACGTGTTATTCTAGTTCAATCAAACGACTGAGAGAAGAGGGAATCATGTTAAATTTCGCATCCTTCCACCCTCTCCCAATTCGGTTTCGCTCGCCTGTTGGATCCCGAGTTAAGCTGTGATCATGCACTGTAGCAGTCGTAACTTATGTGCATGACCGAGAGCGGCAGCTCTTGAATTAGCACTCTGGGGCGAAATCAAAAGGCATGAAACTCATTTTTGTGTTATTTAAGACATTTCTTTCTTTCGTTACACTTCTACTATGATGTATGCCACGAATTAGTGCATTTTTTTTGTTTCTGATAGCTGCAACGAAAATGAAATTGTGTCGGAAGAGACCAACTCAGTTTGTGGGCTTTGTAAAAGCTTTTAGCATGAAATCAGCAGGGTTAAGAGAGAATTAAAAGAATAGGAAGAAGAGGGAAAAAGGATATGAAGGATCAAAGAAGGGTTGTGGTTATTCCGAGAAACCAATTTGAGCATGATTTCGTACATAAGTTAAGTTTTGGGTTGAATCACAGGGTAAGCCAAAATTTTATGAAAGTCTAAATTGTCTACGATTTTCAGGTTGTTTATACGAGGTAGTGAGCTCAAGGGGAACAAGGGAGAACTCGTCACCCACTGTCAAGTTAGTAAAATAAACATGTGCTAACTTAAAAAAATAATAATTCGCTGCATGTTTCATGTGATTCTATGTTTGAGACTGTAGCATTTAAAATTTCTTGCATATTGTGAATTAATATCTACATTGAATGCATGAATGTAAATTGATTTCCCTTTTACGATACATTTGATTTTATTACATTATGAATCTGATGAATATGCTTATGAAATCATTGTTTGCATACATTCATTTACTATCATGCCTATGATATATAAAATGTCTGATAAATGTTGTACAGGATTTATATTTTAAAAAACGTCACAAGTGATGTTATCTACAAACTATTATATGAGTACTTGCAACTACAAATGATAGGAATGTAAGGATTCTGGACTTCTGGTATTCGGGCGAAGAAAAAACTACAGAAGTCGTTGGGATCAAACGGCGACGAAACATAAGGAACCGTTAGTACCAAGAGGACTACTAATAATTAGTACGTTAGGAGGTCAACATTTATCAATAGCCAATATAACATTTGAACTGGGTGAAAACCCAATGACATGATATGGAAAGAAAATAGTTAAGGCATTTACAATTACAAGCGATATTGTTATGATTAGATTGATAATTTTTATAAACATGCTTATGACTACACATTAATGAATGACATAAATATTTTATACAATAGTCATAATTTTCTATACTACATGTTTTTTTCTTTTATATGTTTTATACGATTCTAACATGTTATGACTTGTGTATGTACATGGACAGCTACATGTAAGCATGCACGTTGATTCTTTTACGTCTATAACAATCTTATTTTGCATTTATGCACTATTCATCACCTTTCCCAACTCTATCACCTGAAATTCACAAGACTTTGCAAGAAATTTAGTCATAAATTTCATATCTCTAGTAAGTTTTCTGATTGTAATCAAACTATAGTCCAAATGTGGAGCATAAAATAAAGAAAATAGAAATATCATGAGCTCCACATCTCTTTTTCAGCAATTTTTTAGTGTGATTCATCTACAAATCTAACTGATATCGATGTAGAAGCCTCTTAATAGTTGACTAGAGCATCAATGTCTCTGCTCATATGATCAGAAGCTCCTAAATCTATGATTCAACTTTTAAATCTCGCATTACTTGCAATGTGAGAGAAGGATATATTATTTTGGTGTGTGACGAGGTTGTTATGTTGTTTTGAATTACCTCCAATGAGTTTTTTTAAGAGTTCAGAAGTCGTCTCGACAGAATTCCTAGTCTCTGATTCAGGATTAACCTATGGAGTAAAAATTGGCGTATTCATCCCGTACTTGGTCATAAATCATGTGTAGTTAGGATTACTGTTAGTTACAGGAAGGGGTTGACTACTGCTTCTGCGGGTAGAGGAATGGTTGTTCCAAGAAAGAAGGAAAATTCTGGCGAAGAAGGTGCTTGGAGGGAGAATCCAATGGAGGAGGGTTTGCTACTAGGAAAATTCTAGCAATAGAAAATGAACATATGAGATCCTACAAGGAGGATTTCAGTGCCAGGAAAAAGAGGAAGGGCTCCGGAGGAGGGTCTACAGACTGAAGGGATTCTGATAGAGGAGGGCATGTAGCATGATTGTTTCCGACTGTATGGAGAGTCCTAGTGGTAGAGAAGAACAAAGGAGGGTCTGCAGTGAGAATTTCGGTTGAGGGTAGCAGGAAAATTCCTGTTGCAGGGAAGAGCCGAGAAAGGGCCTGCGCATAGAGAAATCTAGTTGAAAAGAAGCAAGGCAGAACAAGAGGAAGAAAGAAATGCAAGTTTCGAGTCTCTGCACGCCACAATCCCATTGTTGAAGAAAATGGGGGTTTTAGTTCTTTGTACGTCCAAATCCCGTCCTTGAAGGAAATGGGAGTTTCAGATCATTGTGCGCCGCAATCCATCAGTTGTTGGAAATCTCATACAAAGACAATCAATCGAGATGCAGAGGATTTGTACGAGACATAGAGGTCTTCGTTGGGTTATGTGACTCACTGGATGGGGTCGTCGAGACGGCAAGAAGATGAGGATCACATCGGGTTTGTAACTCCTTGGATGGAATCGTTGAAGCAATAAAAAGACGGGGATCGCGTCTACCCCACGAGCTACAATCATGATCGAAGCTGGAGACGTAGACATCGGGTTTGTAACTCCTTGGATGGAATCGTTGAGGCAATAAAAAGACGGGGATCGCGTCTACCCCATGAGCTACAATCATGATCGAAGCTGGAGACGTAGAGAGGCCACGACACGCCTTGACCTCCAAGATGAGCAGCGACTGTGACCATAATCGAGAACGAAAATGAAAAAGACTCTAGTGCTATGTTGCTTGGGAAGGAAAAATTACTTCACTTCATTATTCACATATAAGGTACATATATATAGGTAAACCAATCCCCCCTAATTTACAAAAATACCAAAGATATCTAATCTAATTTGGGAAAGAAAATAATTCTGAATTAAAAATAACAAAAAAAACATAAATAGGAAAAGCATAAACAAATAAAGGAGTATTTAAAGTTATTTCCAATTCAATATTCCATGATAGGGAGGTGGCCAACAGGCCCACCAAGGATGCAGTCTACTACTTCTTGATTTTCCACTGTTATAGAATGCAAGATAGCCCTAACAATTTAATCATTCACATGGTCAAAACTTTATTCAATCACAATTAATAGCTGCTACAGTCAACTCTTATAAACTCTATAGAAAGTAAAGGAACATATAGAACGTTCATTCAAGAACAATATGTTCGTAGTTATAGAAGAATCAACTAGTTGGTGAAGAATAGTGATAGTAATACCTTAATAGGTCAATAACAGGTTGCAGAGCACCAGCAGCGAGAACTTCCTTTTTTATGTTTGGGGATGAATGAACAAGGTTCCCAATAACTCCAACCTACAAACAGCGGAATTAAAATGGTTAGTAAGTTCTTCCATTAGTTTAGAATGAAAAAATGGAATCCACAATGCCAATCACCCTATAGAATAAGAGAACATTATGCAGTCAAATTGTGAAAGTAAAATGACTTTCAACATGCATGTACACATCCAAGCATGCATGCAATTTCCTTAACTAATTGTCTTATGCTGAAGCATACTATCTCGCCATGCGTCCATATTTTAAAATGTTTTCAAAAGTAGAATAACATGCTTAATGCCATTGTTTTTTTCTTGTCGGGATATCTCAAAAGAACTTTCGCTTGCACAACAAAAATAATCAATTGAACATTGATGATTATTCTCATACAAAAGTAAATCAATACTGCAGCATAATGGCAGCATATACATATCATAAATAAATGATGGAAATGATTCATAAATCATCAAAAGAAAGCTCATAAAAAAAACTTACAAGCGTAAAATAAAACTAAATATAAAATATACAGCAGATTGATAAAAAAAAGGTTTGAAATAAAAAAAAAGCCCTCAAGGGTCTATTCAATATTGCAATAGTATAGGCAATCAAGCATTTAAAAATGAAGTTTATGAAAGTAAAATTCGAACAAATATACTTCATAGATCTAAGTGTTGATCAACATTATAAAAAAAATCCCTTAATAGCCAATAAAGTGTAGGAGAAATTAAAATATTAAAATAAAAGTATATATAACTATAAAAGATAACCATAAAAGAATCGTGTCAAAAAGAATTGGCAGCATCACCGATAAAGTTAAAGCGGTCAAAAATACATGCTCTCTGTTTGTCATTATTATATTGTGATATGCTATGTTATACATTGTTAAGTTACAATTTTGATTAAAATAGATAACTATAGTAATCTTATGTTAATCGTCATTGGTTATGAAAATGTTGTGTTGCATGTATAAGCCGATTAAACGACTAAAATGGATATTAACATGAATATCATACAATTATAACATGACATCCCAATTTAATTTGTCAAATAAATAAAATAATTAATAATATTAATTAACTTGAAACAAAATACTTAAAGCAATTTTCTAAAAACCTACAAACAACGGACATTCTTATAAAGCCATTACCGAATGCCAGCTAATTAAAATCTAAATTGGGAATGATTGACATTCACAAACATTCAACTCTCTTTTTAGTATATGAAAGAATCTGAAAGTATGTTCCTACATACAAAGATTTTCTATTTTAAATAGAGATGTTGGACAACTAGTTCAAATCTCTTTTCCTTCGTCTATTTCATATTTTATTTTATGTTTCTAGTATCTTTTAATTATAATCAATGGCTAGATAGAGAACTTTGGTCATTTTGCTATAAAATCCACCCAAGTTTTAATCAAGGAGAAATAAAAACTTCAAATTTCCTCATATTCAACAGGGTGTTTTAGTCATTAAAATTCCATTAAGTTGAATACATTAACTTCCTTCACAAACAATTTTAAGCACAAAATCTTATCACATTTCACTATTCATTCATTATAAGATTCTCAAACAGATATCCTTATGCTAGTGAGTAGCACAATAATCTCCACACGTAAAAACATACAAAAGAAGACTAACTCCAGCAATTATTTACCCTATTTCACATTTTATTCAAAAACAATAAGTATAGCAAGAATTAGGACAAGTTGATTAAGTGATAATTGCCATAAAGGTTAATCTAACTGCTTTTATCTCAAATAATTGGAGGCCACAAGTCAGCTAGATGGAACCAACATGTCAATAAAAATACAAGGTTCACAACAATTAAGTTAAAGAACGAATTCTTAATGGATTTCAGCAGTACATAATACAATCAAATCACAGATGTGCATAACTTAAATTTCTTTTAAAAACTAGGTGGAATAGGCATACTAGAATAATAAATTAGACAAATTATGACAATAATACTCTCGCCAGCAGCTGAGGCTTTCCCACAGAACTGAAGTACCAGTAGTAACTTACCGCTTCATAATGAACAGCAGCATCATGAGAACGAAGCATAAGAATAAGTGTTGGAAGAGCATTGCATTCGACTATCTGAAAGTAAAAAAGTTCAATCTGATAGTTATAACAGCTGTCTTTATGTTTTAGCAATTTCTACGCATTGAAAAACCCCTTACTTGGTTCTTGTTCTCATCATTTTTGAAAGCTAATGTTCGCAAGGCTCCAGCAGCTGCTCTCTGCACCTTTGGATCTTCAGATTCTAGCAGTTCAACTAGAGGTGGAATGCCACCTTCAATTCTGAGTATAGAAGGAAAGGTGGACATATGCATCAAACTGTGAGAAGCGGTTTTGGAAGCTATAAATTAGACATTTTGAAGCATGCTGGACTACCTAACATGCTTCAAAATTCTAGCAGTTCAACTAGAGGTGGAATGCCACCTTCAATTCTGAGTATAGAAGGAAAGGTGGACATATGCATCAAACTGTGAGAAGCGGTTTTGGAAGCTATAAATTAGACATTTTGAAGCATGCTGGACTACCTAACAGAGGTTTTAATGGTGCTATTTTCATGAGCAAGATTTGTGATAGCATCAGCAGCCCTCCGTATAAGGCTACTAACAGCCCGTGTATGGAGGCCCCTCCTATGCCTTCCCAAGAGACCCACGAGAAGAGGTAAGGCACCAGCATCAACAATTAGTTGCTGATGCTCTGGCTGTAAGAAAAACAAAGGAATACTATAAAACTAGTAGAAAAATAAAAAATAAAAAATAAACCAATTCATAAAAAATGAACCTAAGAAATGCAACATTTTCATATATCATAAAGAGTCATTTGGCTATCCACATGCTATACTTTAAAGATCAAAAAGTAATGACAAGAATGATGCTTTTGTGAAGCATAAACAACTAATAAAAAAATATAAATGATCCAAAATTCAGGGAGCCTGTAAAAGGGAAATGGCTTTCCACCAGCCAATATCATTTAGGGAATTTATTAAAGCCTCCATCCACTGCATCCTATAGAAAATGACATTGCCTGTTATGTTTGATACAAAGGTCCCTTAGTTTATGTTTCTTTAAAAACATAGACAAATAAATCCACTATTTAATTACAATATAAATATCTCCTTTAACTATCTCCTATATTCTCCAATTGTAACCACCATTTGCCCTTGTTGGCATAGCGAGAGAGCTCATTCCAGTCGGAAAGCTCACACTGGAAATTATGCAACTAAGATTTTTTTTAACAATCTCACATCACTGGCGCTTAGCCTGCTTGCCAACAACCATGGGTAGAGCTTCGAGCCCATCAACAAGAGAAATTGGTGAGAAGTCTAATACAAGAGTAAACCCAAACAACAATTGAAAAGCCAAGTATTATTACTGCAAAGCCAATCAAGTGGTTATAACTCACACATTGAAAGGGATGTGCAAAAACAAAAATAAACCAACACAACCAAATGTATCCCAAGGGTGGTGAAAGTCAGCGAGGTGGGCTGGAATGGGTATGTTAGGGTGTTGGAAGGTGGCAAATTCAACAGGTAAGGTTTCTAGAAGGTGGATGTGTTGTGGAAAGGCCTGTCGGGGCCTGGAAGAGCAACAAAGAGACACGGGGGATGGGTCTGGGTGGCTGGAACAGCAAGGACAGCACGGAGAACGGTTGGGAGAGCAGCTATGTAGTGGTGGAGGGGGGAAAGAGCGGAAAAGCTGGGGTGACCGGAAACAGCAAGGGAGAGGGCTGGAATAGCCACACAGAGGGGAGCCGTATTCTAGAAGGTGTCAGCGAAGACGACTGCAGAAAAAACAACAACGACGGCTACAACAATGGAGGGCAATTGGGAGTGGATACAATCAGAGCACCAACCAAACCTCGAGGACCAACGATACAACCCTCAAAGGACTAGCAGTTGTTGTAAACAAACTCGCTCCAAAAAATATAATGTAAACCCTAATATAACACATATATAAGAAAAGACTAGAAAAGAATAAATAAAATGGAGGAAACTAGCTTAAAATTGGAAAGCAATTAAAAACTAAATGCTCGAATTAGCTCTGTTCAGTTAGCACGAACTGACGCACGTGTTCAATTTGGTTTCTGTAGCGACATTGTAGTTGTGATCGCAGAAAGAGGGCTCTCGGATAACTCCAGCGTCAGTCTCCAGGGGTTGGGGGAGCTTTCAACCACACCTATCGAAACTTCTATCTCCTCATAATAGTCAGGTCAAGCCCGTTGAAGGTGGCGATAACGTTGCAAGCTCCCGATAAGACAATCTTGTTAGCATTGTCATTCCAAAGCATATCCAAATAGAATAAATATTCGTCCATCTTTGGCACAACTAGAGATGGAAATGTATAATGACGTAGATTCTCACGAGCTAAATCCCAAGCAAGTAAATTTATAATATGTTTCCCCCACTCCTAGTACTCGAATGGATGTATATGAAAAACAAATTTGTTGGGAGAAATCGGCTCTAGGATGACATCTAAGGTAGGTCAAACCACACTGAAGTATAAACACTCATGAGAGACTTTTTTTCCTTGGTTGGACCTCGAACCCATCATAGAATTTTTTTCCCCACCAAGCTATTAACACAATTTTCAAATTTGTAGTTCATCTCTTCTGTCTGGTCATCTGTTGGTGGGTAAACAGTTGAACAAAATTTAAAATCCAAATAACTCCATATAATCTTCCATAAGTAGCACAAAAGAGCCTCATCTACGCCATATTGAACCTCCCTCAGTATGGGCAACTTATGAATGAGTCAATGAGTCTATATATCTGAAAAGCTTGAATTTTTTTATCTAGGGTTGACATGCCTTTGGTGTCAATTTTTCAAAATCAACGTCTTAGATACCACTGTTAAGTTGATTGAAATCTCTCATTGGAACTATGTGTCTCTTTCCC
>NW_018164560.1:3860-51017 GCF_001263595.1 Phalaenopsis equestris | reverse complement strand
TCTTTCCCTCGTTAATTAGAAGATGATACTCCTCATTTGTGTCCTCACCTTCTTCAATGTCTACTGTGTCATTGTCCATTTCTTTAACAGCGCTCAGTTAAGTGAAAGAGATCATTTCTCTAGTTGTTCAATCTGATTCAATATGCCCAAATTCATGGTACTTGAAACACTTTCTAGTTGGGACAGAGTTAGGAATACTTGTTCACTCCACATGTTTTCTACTCTTAATCAATTTCTCCAGTTTTATAGTTTGGATATTCCCCTGTATGTACTATGGTTGTAAGATCCTAAGGTTGAACCTTACCTGCAAGATGTGGTGGACGTCAGGCGATGTGGTCTCTCCACTTTTGGAACTAGTGTCTGAACATTCGGTCAATAGTGAGCAAATAGGTACGAGTGATGCATCTCCCGTTTCATGTTGAACTAGATAGTGATCTTGTCTTTTCACATATTTTGGTGTGTGTTTCGTTTTTTTTCACCAAATCAATGCAATCTTCTTTAACTTACTGACAGCCAGTTTCATCATTTTGTCCAGTGAGACGTCTTGGTACTCGAAAAAAAGTTCCACAGTCTAGAGCCACTCAATGAACTCGTCTAAGCCTAAGTGGCTGTCAAAATGTGACAAATCCACATTTCAAAATTTTAGCTTCTCGAATATTTCAGATCAAGTCTTTGAGGCAAGGGTTTGTCATCCCTAACATTCGTATGGTGGAAGATATTCACTCCATTTGTTCGATCGGGCAAGTCAATGTTACAACTACAGGTGACATTTCCAGATTGTCTCATCGACAACAAACTTCTATTGCAATTAAAAAATTTCCCACCACACATCCTCCATAAAAGGTTCTTGGACATCCCTTTGCAGATTTCTCATAAACTGCGTCGTGGTATTTCCTCTCATTCAGGTCTTCGACAAGTATCACTTCGGTGTTATGATTAGGGTTTGGAAGTGGTGATTGCTAAAAATCGTAAAATATGACTAGGATTAGGCTAGCTCTAATACCAAATGATGTCGGAGTTAACCCAAACAACAATAGAAAAACTTACAACTGACGCATTGAAAGGGAAATGCAATAACATAAACAAAATAAACAGAGCTAAAATATATCCCAATGGTGGTGGAGGTCGGCAAGGTGGACTAGAATGGGTAGGTTAGAGTGTTGGAAGGTAACAGATTCAGTATTAAGGTTTTTAGAAGCAGATGAGTTGTGTTAAAGCTTGTTAGGGGCTGGAACAACAAAACGACGTGAGGGGTAGGTTTGGGCAGAACAACAAGGAAAACGCAAGGAACGGTTGGGATGGCAGATAGATAGTGGTGTAGGGTGGTGTAGGGTGGTGAGGGAGGTTGGAAATCTAAGGGTGATTGGAACGACAAGTGTGGGGTTGGACAACAATTAAGTAATGACGAGTGGAAGGAGCAGCTAGGATGGTTGCAACTGCGAGGGACGCGACTTCTGGAAGGTGGCAGTAGAGGTGACTGCAGTAAAATAGGAACGATGGTTGTTTGGGGGCAGCTGCAGCAATGGAGGGCGGTAAGGAGCAAGGCAGGGAGGATGTGGAAGGTGATTGAGAAGATAATCACCATCTTGGGAGATGGATACAGCCGGAGCACCAACCCTCGTAAATAGGCTCGGAGAGAGAAAATAAATGCTAACAGCCTAAGCAAACTCATGCCAAAAAACTTTCAATATAAACCCTAATACCACCATATATATGAAAGGACTAGAAAAGAATGAAAGTAAATGAGAAAAATCGCCAAAAATTAGAAAGGAATAAAAACAGGCTACTCGATTAGGCTTTGTGTCGTTCACGTGAACCGACACACGCGCTCGGTTTGGGTCCTATAGCTGGATTTGTGATAGCCTAAATGGGTGAGGAAAAACTAACGACTTGTTAGTTCATGAAATATTTTTTTGGTCTGCAAAGCAGATCCAAATATGACATGAATGCTTAGGTTGCACTCAAACAACCATGCCCAGGCTACAACCAACTTGAGCAAAGAAGCCTAAATTCTTCGCATATATTTGGGCAAGTTGGGTAAACCTGCATGGTTGAGCTATATTTTACACAAAAGAACTTAGGTTAAATTGCAGCATACATAAAGATATCAACCAGTGTACAACCCAAGCATGAAGTTATGCATGTTGCTCAATTAAAGTATTTTGATGGGCAAAAATGCATTGGTCAATAAAAAAATACAATGTAAACTAATTGTCTACTAGGACAAGAGATCCCACCACCTATTAGGGCATGAAATCCCACCAAGTTCCTATAATCCCTTGAAGGATTTTATGATTGATTGAGTCAAGATCCTTCTATATAGATCTTGTTGGGACTCTTTCTAATTGGTGAACTCGGACGAGATTTTGAGCTTGCTAACATAGAGTTCATGAAGGCTTGCACACTAATAACATGACGGTGAAGAAGGAATAGAGGGAGTAAGCTATTTAAGAGCAATATTTCTTTTAATTTTAACAATACTTTTTATGGGGACCCAATAAGTTAAAACAGCAATCTTTTCATTGGAGAGGAAGAAAATATGATTTATTTTGCTAAATTTCCCTTTGTAATAGGATGCTACTACCAATTTTGCTTCTCAAGAAATAAGGGAAGGAACGAGGTGAAAGATGCATGATATAGAAAATTAATAGGATTTTTTTAACCTCCATTAAAAGCTATATATTGTCTCCCAAGGCACTTTCTATGAGCACTCTTGCTTCCTAATTTAATAGAGTAAGGCAAATACCAAAACATTCAATTTTTAAATAAAAACTAATAAACACACACACAAACACACAGACATATATATATATATATATATATATATATATTCAAGTTTTCCATCAAGCTACTCTTCATGGGAAAAGGAAGGATCATGCAAGTACTAAGTTTTACGATTCCTTTAACAAGAACAAAGAGGCGTTTTTTTCTCTTCCACGTGCATAAGTGCTTGAATCTAGTTATAGGGCTTGACAAAAATTAAAAAGATAATAATAATTTGAACACCTTTTATGCTAAGGGTCTGTTTCGGTTGGCTGCAACTTTTTATAAAATTGATTGTAAAATTATGGTGGAGAAAGCAACTTCTTAGAAAGTTACGATGAGAATTAAAAATATTTTTTTACAAAAAAATCAAACATGAATTTTCCTACAGTCACGACACTCTAACAGGTCATGTTAGAAAAAATAGCTTCTCACCACAGAAATTTCTACTAAATAGTTTCTCAAACACAGCCGTGGTGGCGGTCTGAAATGAAAAAGCAAGCAGAAAGTTGTCCCAAATAAACCCTAAAACTCAAGATCAAAAGCCCATTTCTTAGAATAATTCATTAAAATTTCTCTCAATATGCAACCAAACATAGTTTAGTCATTCTTTCACTTAATAACTCAATTACTATTCAGGAAAATGATCTCAACTTTCAAACCCAATAAACTTACGTTAACTAGCCAAGGTTCCAGAATCTGTCATTAGACCTCTTAAATCAGTTATTTTGCGTCTCCTCCAAGTCAAAAACGCAAAGAGAAGAAAAAAAGAATAGTGACCAATCGGGTAAAAATCCAGCATACCACTAGGAAGCGAAAAAACAAGATCACGCAAGACAGTTACCACAACGTGTATACCTTAACGGCCAGAAGGCCCAAAGCAAATGCACTCCCTTTCTCCACGTCATGCTCGTAGTGACGCTCTCCCCCGCCATCGCCATCCATCAGTAGAGCCGTCGGCTCCTGCAGATGCCGAACAAGTGCAGGCACAGCTCCGTTCTCAACTATCACGTTCACAAGCTCCTCTGCGAGACCCTCTCTCAGTAGGTGTACAACAATCACAACTCAAAAACAGGAAAAGGAAAATAATGATTGCGCCCAAACCGCAAGCAAAAACCATAAGAACAAAAAAGTCATACCGTTCTTTGCAAGGTCGGCGAGGGCATGAGTAGCGTTTTTAGCGGCTTCCCGATCGGCTCTCCTCCATGAAAAGCCTCTTTCTAGGACCTCTACCTGGTCCCTCACCTGGAGAGCTAGGGTTTCTAAGGAGCTCTGGCAGCAGATCTCGCCGGCGCCGCCTTCCTCCAACGCCTCGTCCTCTTCAGCCACTGGTGATGGAGTGACGACATCCTCCAACTTTCTCTTCCGCCCCTTCCGCCCCTTCCGCTGCTGTGCAGTGGCCGACAGCAGCTGGCGCCGTTGCTCCTCCATGGGAGGAGATAGAGCGGATACCAGGAATGTGGCCTAGGGAAGTAGTGTCTCTGTGTCTGTTCCTTTCTGAATACTTTATTGTTGTCTAGGAGAAGGATGACCCTTCTAATTTCCAATCTACCCGCCTTCACTTCGGCTCTTCTATTTTTTCTTAAGTGAAGACGCGACAATTTTGGCAAAAACTCTCACGATAGTAACATCACACTAGATCAGAGTAAGCTAGCTTTCCTTTTCTCAACTCTGTTGTGTAAATTTTCAAATTATACATTATATATTTATATCACTTGGGATCATTAAAGGAGAAATTTAATTTTAGGTGCCAACTAACTATAACATATCAACTATGTTGTTTTCACGATATTGAATTTAAAATTCTCCTAAGGACTTTGGGAGTTTCACAATTTCTTGTGCTATAAGAGATAAATTCATTGGAAAAGCCTTATATGACTTAGATGCCACCATTAACCTCGTGTCCTCTGTCTATCTTTGAGAGATTAGGATTAGGAGAAGTCTAGCTCACCACTGTAACCCTTCAGCTTGTTGACCAATCTTTTACCTATTCTATGAGAGTTATAAAGGATGTTCTAGTAAAGGTGGATGAGTTTATCTTTCATGCTGACTTTATTGTTTTGGATATGAAGGATGATAAGGAAATACTCAGCATCTTAGGCACACCTTTCCTAACCACTCGTAGGGCGATGATTGAGTGCAGAAGAGGGAGTTGACTATGAGAGTAAATGATCAGGAAGTAACTATTAATGTCTTAAAATCTATGAAATTCTCTTCTGAATCAAAAAATGATTCATATTTTAGGCTTGATTTAGTGAACCGACTTAGTAGAAGCCAATTTCAGAAGATTTGCGCAGTTGATCCAATAGAGCGGATTTTTATTAAGGATGATAGACATAACTCTCGGGATGAATCGACTCTATTGATAGAATCAAACCCTAAGATGTATAGGGAGAGGTTCGAACTATTGGATCCATTGAAAACTCTAAACCATTAGTTTCATCCATGGATGAGTCACTTAAAGTTGAACTGAAGTTCTTACCTATGCATCTGAAATTTCCCCTCATTACCTGTTATTATCTCTTCAAAACTTAGTAGTTTACAAGAAGAAAAATTGATGACAGTTATGAGAAGTTTTCTGAGAGTCTTTAGGTAGACTCTAACTGATATAAAGAGGATTAGTATGTCAATGTGTATGCATATGATTCTTATAGCAGACAATCATAAACCTAGGGATGATCCATGGAGGAGATTTAACCCTATCATGAAAGAGGTGGTAAAGAAAAAGATTTTGAAATGATTAGATTTAGGCATCATCTACCTTATCTTAAATAGTGTCTGGGTTAGTTATATCCGTTGCGCACCCAAAAAGGGGTTGTGACTGTTGTTGAGAATGAATAAAGTGAATTAATTCTATGAGACGGCTCATATGGTGGCTGACACGCCTCAAAATTACTTGTTTTTATCTATGTAATTCATGTTTATTTTTAATAATATTGTGCTTTAATGAAATATATTTTGTGTGCTTTTTATTTCAAGTGCAATAAGAGAAAAAAGGAGCAAAAATGGGTCAATTAAAGCCAAAGACACGAAAAGTGACCGAGCTCCTAGGCGTCAGCATGTTCTAGAAGGTCGGCGTCTAGGCGCGACGGTTGGGCGCCTAGGCACCAGAAACAGTTTGCCCAACATTCAATGAATTTGGACAAATTTTGAAAATGTGTTTTAACCCTTGGTTATTTTCAGAGCTCTATATATAAAATATAATTTCTATATGTTCAAAGAAGGAAAAAAAAGAAAAACTTTATTTTTATTAGTAGTTTAGACCACTATAGGGGTGGGTGCCACTATAGTAAGAGTGTGGTGATTGTAGAGTCTTGTGTGAGTCTTGTGGCGTCAAGTTCTGTCAGAAAACTTCAGAGGATTGCTCGGAGAGAAGTTTGAGATAAGTATTTGTACCTTTGTTTAAAATTTGTCTTATAAACTTGGTTTTTTATATATTCGATGTTTTATTTTGTTATCCTCATGATTTCTAAGTAGTTTTCTTTTATTTCTCCTTGCAATAAGAAGTAATGATGTGTGGGATTATAATATTTTAAATATTTATTTTATTCAAATAATTTTGTGGTGGTATTTTTATCGGTTCTTCATTTACTTTACAAATTGTACAAATCATTTACTTTACAAATTGGTCATTTGTGATGTTAAAATCCATTGCGAAACATAGTGACCTGGTAGGGCTATAATTTCACCAACTAGTGAGTACCACACTAAACCTTAGAGGATGGGGATGTCAAATCTAGGGGGAGTGCAAATAGATAGAGATATAAGTTTTGATGGGCGTAAAATTGGTGTTTCTAGGGTGACATGCTAGATTCTTTACCAATTTGATCTATTGTTGGAACTAAGCGTCCCTAGTAGGTCATATAGAGAGGGCACAATGGGTAATCTAAAAGTGAGATGCTAGAATATACTCAACACTATAACACAAGCTAGAACTAACTTTAGATTAACCAATATTCTTTATGCTCGTAAGGGATAAAGAATAGGCATGCTCCTATTTGTCATAATACCTCACTTCCATCTTTAATCATTTGATTTCAACCCTTATTTACATTCTCTTTGTAAAGAGGGAAGACTTTTTATTAAAATCGTACTTCTTTACACATTTTAAATTTAGAGACTTTGCATTTACTTTTAGTAGAAGTAGTCACTTTAGTTACACCCTTTTACAAACAGTTCAATATTACTCTCTTGCAAATTTATATTACAATTTATGTAGAAATATTTTTAAGTTAGCATAGTAAAATCCTTATTTTCATTGTGGGATCAATGTTGGAGTTTTTAAATAAAACTCTATATTATTTGAAACGATACGTATGCTTGCGTAGTATCCCAAGCATATAAATCTTTAATCAATTTAATTACACATTTATTTTGCACACCAACTGTTACATATAAATTGGGTCAACATTTTGGTCATATTTTCGGACTTAAATAATTACGTAATTGTGGCTCAGGTTAAGTTTTTGACGTCATTATTGAGAAAAATAATGAAATTTTCTGACTTAAAAATTTTAATTTTTATTTTGTTGTAGATTTATTTTGGAAGAATTGTATATTATTTTATCGGTATTTGTTTATTTTAAAAAATATAAAAAAACAAAAAAAAATTGAAAATTCAAAAATTCTTAAAAAATGAAAAATATTTAAAAAATAAAAAATATTTTTATTTTAAGTATTTTGTTTTATTTTTAATTTATAATTTCTTAAATTTTAATTGTGCGTGCATAGTTCGAGAACCGAATGTTTAGTACCCTACGATTCTGAGTTAGAACGAACTATTAGGAAAAATTTAAAATGAAAAGAACTTCATAATTGTCAAGAAATGACAAACGCATCACAAATTCACTTAAATAACCAAACAAATGAAAATGAACATCTTGATTTACAAAAACCTTTAAGGGACTATGCAAACCATACAACAATGAAATTCACTCAAGTATACAAATCCCTAGTGTAGTGGCTAACTCATTTAAACTTAAGTATGTTGTTATACAAATGGTACAAAACAATCATTTTGAGGAAACACCATCTGAGAATCCAAAGTTACACATTGCAAGCTTTTTAGAATTGTATGCTTTATTTAAATATGATGGTGTATCAATTGACGTTGTTAGACTTAGACTTTTTACTTTTTTTCTTAAAGGATAAAACTAAAATGTAGTTAAATTCATTAGCACCAAGATCTATTAGAACTTTAGAGGAGTCAGCATAAAAATTTTTGGCTAAGTATTTTTCACCTTAAAAAACTATTAAGCTTATAAATGATATTACCTCTTTTACTCATTATGAAGGTGAGTCAATATACAAAGCATAGAAACGATTTAAAGAACTCATTAGAAAGTGTCTACATCATGTCTTGTCAAACTGGTGATGCGGGCGACTTTGTGTTGTGCGTTGTAAATATCTTTCAATATTACAATACACACACGACAACACTAATAATAAACATGCAGTTCAATCCCAATAAAACTAAATTCAGTATAAATAATTTTATCTTTTAAAATCTATAAGCTGTCAAACCCGTAATAATAAAGCAAATATACATATTGCTCAAGTAATAAAGGACTCTAATGGAGTCCTAAGTATAGATCCCACAACGAGTTGGAAATTCTTATAATTATAACGTCAAACACAATATTCAAACTATAAAACTTAAACAGATAAAATAAATATAAAGTAAATTTATGTGTGTTAAATGAAATGCAATTAAAAGAACTAAGTTAATCAAACTAATTGTTAAACTTTGAAAGTAAACTTATAAAGACTAAACAAAGTTTTGAAACAAAAAGTTTAAATTTAAGAAAGCATATTTCTCTTTCACAATGAGTTTATGGAGTGTGGAGAAATTAAAATCATTTAAACTATATATAAAATTGTATTGTGTCAAGTAGAAGCAATTCTATTATTTTCCCTCTGAGAGTGCACCAAAAATATTGACTAATCTAGGGTTTGATCCCTATATAAGTGGTTAGGTTGAGAGGATACTAGTTGCCACTTCAGAGCTCTCACTTCTCCCTCACCCAAAGGCTAACAATCTTGTTTTATTTTCTAATAAATTGGACCAAATTGAGGTTTTTAATCTGTCACCTTAAAATCGTCAATTCTACAACCATTAACATATATTTCCCTACCCATTGATTACATTCTCACCTATGAAATTGAATACGACTCTTACTTTGTAGTAAAAAGCATAGCCCTTTCGGATCGTATGTTTCTCAACAAATTTTAACCTCTCAATTGACAATATCAAAAAGTAAATAAAGATCAAAGTTCAAATCATCACAATTTATTGACATTTAAATTCTTACAAAACAAAACTAATTATTCACAAAACCATATTTTATTGTAGGGAGAAGAATAAAGAAGACTACTCATAATTCTTGAGAATGATACGACAAAACATGGATTTCATATATAAAAACAAGTTTACAAAACCAAAAAAGAAAATAACATAATTTCTCTCACACTTCTTCCCAATAAAATTTATAGAAGTTCTCTTTAAGCACTTTATCTCTTTACAATCACACTCAATTCTCTCTTAGAAGTGTAATAAAGCTTAGAAGTGTCTTAGAAGTGTAATAAAGAAGAAATCTCTCACATTTCCTCTCCTCTTACAACCCTATAAGAAAATATTCTCTTCTTCAAGACTTCTCTCTCATGCTAAGACTTTCCTCTTTATCTCACGCCCCCTCTCTTCTCTAGACTCCTCTCCTTTTTAATTAGGGTTAGCCTTCATTCAAAAGGAATTCAAAATTCCCTCCCATTTTCTCCCCAAAAGTCACATCTTTTAACACCAAGAGACAAGTCCGTTGATCCAAGAGATATCTCTTCATTAAAAAGGCTTTCCAATGTGTTTAGCTGCATTGAACCTGAATCCCGACTGTTTATATGCAACTGTACAATAATGTATTTTATTATATTTTTCACTTATCTTTTCTTACTTTACAACAGTATCAAAAACTCAATCTTGAGAAAATAAAAACTTAAATTTTTAACTTAATATATATATTGAGATACTATGCAAGTATATGTATCGTTATCAAGTAATATAAGACTTTTTAATTAAGCCCTAAATATCGAACCCATGGAGATTGTTCACAGTATGCGATAATTAAAGTGATCAAACTTTCTACTTTAAAAAGACAAATACTTAAACTATAGTTTTTATCACAGGAAAGAAATTTGAACTCTTTTTGATATTTTTAATTTTTAATATAAAAACTTACTAAAGATAACTTGAGTTTATGTAAAAGAAAATCATTGAATATGAAATATCTTTCTCCTTATCATGAATCAGTAATATATATAGAAATTCTATTGTGAAAGTATTTAAAGTGTGTTGTACCAAATAGGAGCAATATTGTTATTTACCCTTATTAGAGATGTTATAAAGAACATTGACTAATTTAAAGTTTGAACGGTTCTGAAGATCGGTTAAGCATGGAAGATACTAGCTCTCACTCTAGAGTTCCCTCGGTTCCCTCCACCTGGGGGCTAACATATCGTATCAAAACCTAAAATAATAAACCAAGTTGGGGGCTTTAGTCTGTCACTCTAAAGTCCTATAACTCCACACCCTTGAAAGATTATATCTCTATTTATTTGCACTCATCATATGAACTACATTCTCATTCATACAATATCATGTGATTCTTTCCAACTGTTGACTGAGGCAATATCATCCTGATTCTTACATGTTCTCACAACAAATTTTAACATCTAGATAGGCTAGATCAAGAAGTAAATGAAGTGCATGGAATTAAATCATCACAACTATTTCCAACATTAAAGCTTAATACTCATGGAATTACCAACATTAAAGCTCTTCCAACATTAAAGCTTAATACTCTCCACAACTTCCACCCAACACTTTAATTACTTATCATTTTAAAGAGAAAGATAAACAAAACAACTCAAAATCCATGGAGAAAACAAAATCACACTTTAGTTTAAAAGTATAAATTATTATCAAACCAAAAAGAAGTCTCAATTAAAACCCAATGATGTTTAAAACAAAGATAAAAATTTATCTCAAATCATCCACCAAACTCTTGAAGTTTCTTTGAATCTCTTCTCTCTTATAACACTCTTAACTCTCAAATTAAAACTATAAACAAAGGGAAAATAAATTTGTGGTGCCTGAAATTTTCTTCAAAAGCTCCTCCACAAACATCTTCAAGAACCTTTCAGAACTTCTTAAGATTTTTCAGCCCCATTCAAAAAGTTTCAACTTCCTTCTTTTATAATTTTCCAAGAGGTGTATTGGCATCTCTTCAAAATGTGCCTTGATTCAATGTATTTACCAACGGATATCTCCTTTCATAAGTTCTTTAATTATATTTTCATCCTTGGTGGTTATAACCACCCATTTTAGCCAATAGGTGCCTTAAATGTCTCTTCAGAATTTGTCAAAATGAATTAACCCGTCAAGTAACTGTCACTGGCGCTTAGGCGCAGGGTCTCTGGCGCTTAGGCGCGGCCTTCTCTGTTTCACCAGCGCTTAAGTGTCAGATCTGACACTTGGCGCCAAAACACTTTTGCACCATTTTTGCATTTTTTCTAAAAAATTGATACTTTTTCACTCTTTTTAGCATTTTGCACCTTGTTACTTGTACCTGAAAGAAAAACACATAAATACCTTCCATTAAAGCGCAGTATCTCAAAAATAGATATAAAAATATGTCTAAAAATACTATATATTTTAGGTGTATCAAACCAATCCATGGGACATTTGAATTGTTTGGAGCCTTCAAAATAGCTCAAAAATAGTCATGAACTGTGTTACTCTTTCTTAATTCGTCTCTAGCGCTTCTAGCGCCAGTCTAATCAAGTCTGTGCTATTCTTTGGATTCTGGCGCCAGGATCATGAAAATCTTTTCACTCTTTTTAGCATTCTGCACCTTGTTACTTGTACCTGAAAGAAAAACACATAAATACCTTCCATTAAAGCGCAGTATCTCAAAAATAGATATAAAAATATGTCTAAAAATACTATATATTTTAGGTGTATCAAACCAATCCATGGGACATTTGAATTGTTTGGAGCATTCAAAATAGCTCAAAAATAATATATATTAAATAGTACATTATTTTGGTGTACCAAAATCCCCCAAACTTTGATTTTACTTATCATGAAGTGACCCTTCTACTATATAAAAATATGACTTATGACAATGATTAAAGTATAAACTTCTATAATTTATTTTAATAAATATAATAGTATAACTTAAGAAAAAAGTTTAACAAGTTAGATTAAAACTACAAGTATAAGAGTTTTGAATCTTCATTCATTTCAAGAAGAACTGTAATTTGTCAAATCAAAGATACTTAGAATATCCATATAAAAAAAAATTTCAAGAAAACTGTATTAGTAAGGATGCTAATATTCATATACAAGTTTAGAAAATGTAATAAAGCATTTTTCCTCAAGTTGATTTAAGTGAAGCAAATTTTTTATTAGACATCTCCTCATGCTTCTTCTCACATATTTTTCTTTTCTTTTTATTTTCCTTTTTCTTTTCTTTAGGATCATTTTCAATCCTTTATTTTCTTTTCTTTTTTCATGTGAGGATTACTATATATATATAACATTTAACAATTTTGAACTTCACTATCCTTTTCTTAAAGTCAAAACTTCTAACCTTCCCTCACTTTATAAATTTATATTAGTTTTGAAGATTTTTCATAAAGTCTCACTCTTTTCTTCTTACTTCAAACTCTAAGATTCTTAATACTTTAAGAATACAATATCCTTTAATTTAAAAAGAAAAACATAGTCTTAGTCTTTCATACTAAATATCTTAACTGTAGAATTGACCTTCATTATTAAAAGTTTTTGCTTAAATTTACCATAATATTTACAAACAAAAATATAGTTATTTAAACTTACACTCTAATATCCATGGTCATGTTAAATTAATTTTTAAAGTATAGTTAACTGAGGACAAATAAAATTTAGTTCACTTATTTTAAAGAAATTTTTCTTTCTCCCAAACTTAAATTTTAAAATAATAAGTAAAAAAAATAGTAGAAAAATTTTGCAGGTGAAAGAAAACAGTAAATGCATAAAAAATAAAACTTACCCGTAAATATTTCTGAATATGAAACTTGGCTCTTGATATTTTGCAGGTGCTAACTTAAAAAGTACACGCTTTAAAACATTAAATGACATAATATATCGAAGGAATTGTTAAGGAAAGATAAATCAAAAACATAAATAGTAAACTAAAGCAACTAAAAATGCTAAAAAAAAAAATCTACAATTTACTATTACATATACCAGTTCAATAGGTCCACAAACCAAACACATAAATTGTTTCAACTCATACCATCAACAATAAAACAAAACAAAAAATAACACATAAAAATAAACAAAACCCAAATAAATTTTACTCTTCATCATCCTCCTCTTCTTCCTCTTCTTCTTCTTCTTCTTCTTCTTGTTGCGCATAAGGTGAAAAGCTGGGGCATGTAGGAAACTCTACAGTATGATCACCCCTCAAAAATCTAATCATCGCCTTTTTATATGCAATGTCGTGTTGGACTATTTTCTGCTTATATTCATCATAGTAGGCATTTCTGGCTTTTATACCACCTATTCTTTGTATTGCTATAAGATATGATTGTTGAATCATTAATTGTTCCATAATATTTTCAAGTGAAACAGAAGTGGAAGTAGATGGTCCTGCAACTGATGTTGAGGGTCTATCACTACTTCCACTCCTAGATCCAACAAATGATTCAAATTTATGCACAATGGGTTTTAAAATGAGTTTTAGTGGTTGCAACATTTCTTCATTTCTACCAAATTCTACTCCTGATTGTTCACATAAAGTGAAAATCAAGGCAGGATATCCCAAACCACCAGCTGTCCCACTTCTAGCAATGCTTTGAGCATTATGCACAATAAGAGCACTAATATCAACTACTTTCATTTGTTGAATGCAAAAATTTAGCACTGCTCTTTCCTTAGTTACTTCGCTCAGTTGGAAGCAACTTTGCAGAGATGAAGTAATGTCATGCTTTAGATTGAACATTTAACATGGAACTGGAGAAATTGACTTTGTGATTATTTTTAACCTTCCATTATCCTCTTTCATCAGTGAGATAGGCAATTACACCATCAAGTAATTAATCAATCATCACAAAAGCAACATACTCATAACAAAATTCATTTCTTAGCCATTGATTCTTCTTCGAGTAAATTTAACTTGCTTACCTCGAATATAAATATGGTCGTTCGTAGTCACCCGAAGATTGGCATAAACATCTTGAATCACAAGAACAATTGCTACTGTGGTGAAGTAGCAGAAAGTTTCCCACTTCCGAGCAATAATAACCTTTTAATCTCTCTCCTGGATTTCAAAATGCTCGCTCTTGAATCAACTTCCTCAATACCATTTGACTATTATAATTATGTTGAGTCTTAAAATTAACAAATCTCCTTGCATCAAAATCTTCCATAGGCTTTCTTTTATTTACTCTTGGAGCCATAGGAATTTCTATATAAATTCAAATAAAATCTAAATAAATTCACAATATCATAAATCAAACTCCAAAAGTAGGAATATTTGGTAAGAAGCTTTTCATCAGGTGTTTTCTTTAAATTTCTTCAAAAAACTCTCAAATTTTTGGATTTCCAAAATGTAGGATAAATCCATAGTGAAAATAAAAAATTTATAAGTTAAAGTGAAACTCTTACCAAGAGAAGATGAAATCCAAAACTTTTAGGCTTGAAAATCTCCTCAAATCCACCAAATGTCAAAGCCTAGGTTAAGTTTGGCCTTGGTTTAGAGGTAGGAGATGACCCAAGCAGTAAAAGTGGAATTTTACATGGGTATTTTGCGGTTTTAAGTGAATTTGGGCATATTCGGGAAACTGGCGCCTTTGGTGCCAACACAAAAAAAATTTAGATTTCAATTTTCTTTAAAAATCTATTGTGTACTGCACCACGTCAACCTCTAATTAACTTAATTAAACACTTATACTTATAATTAAACAATTTTTTAACACATAATTTCACAAAAAACACAAAACTAACAGTTTTCAAGCCAACACATCTAATTCAGTGTTGAAATCAAGCCAACAAACTAATGTTGAAGCCTAAATATCAAACATTTAACAAACAACACATATAAGGTTCCACAATAAATTAAATCCAATACAAACACATAACATATAAAAACAATTATAACTATGAATTTGGTACTAAAATGAGTTCAAACATCTTCTTCACTTTCATCTTCTTGAATGTTTCCCATGGATTAGTAGTGTACGTACAAGTTGTAAAAATGTCAGTGAGGAAATTCTCGAATCTTCTTCAACCCAAGCATTGTTCTTAAACATACGCACCAATCCTTTTTCAACACATTCAGTGTGTTCGAAGTGTTCTTTCATCCTCCAATCCAGGTGGTCAAGCATTTTAGAATCTTTTCCAATTGAATGCAAAAGATTCTGTACCTCTTTTCCAACTTCTTAATCCTTTTCAAAAGTGCATTCAAACTAAAGTAAGGTTGAATATGTGATGAATTTTGAAGTGATTGATCCATCAATATATTCATATCGTTCTCCTCCCTAATTCTTGTGTAGTTGTAATAAACTTCTGGGTCCATAGGCTTCCAAGGTAAAAGCACTTTTTTCCCAACTTTCATAAGGCACTTACGATTGGCTGCACAACATAAATATGAAAGATAGATGTCCCAGTGCAGAAGTCGATCCATTGATGATTAAACCCAAAACAGACTTTATTATTAAAGCACCCACATCAATAGGTCTTCTGGTTTGAATACAATAATTCAAAATCACACTTTTCATCGTCACTTTATTGATTTTCATAGTAGGAAGTAGTTTTGATGCCATAAAAAAATGTCACGCCTTCGATGCAAGATTAAAGTAGTTTTGATGCAATAAAAAAATGTCACGCCTTCGATGCAAGATTCAATAATGGTGAAGAAAAACTTACATGTTCATTATCTCTTATCTCCCAATTTGCATCTTCATCAATAAGGAATCAATAAAGTTCATTCATGTTGTCTCTCATAGGGACAAATTTGCATAATGACAAATAGGAATGCTTTCAATCATAAACATGTTGTTTATTCTCAAAAAACTTATATGGATGGTCATTGATCACCTTAATCTGATGGGTTTAAAAATATGTTTGAAGCCTGCGAGCAGAAGTATTTAAGGAAAATGTTAGTTTTTCGATAGAGGGTGCCTTATTTTGGCTCTCTTAAGGTCTCAACTTGTATAAAAAAATGGGAAATTACTTCCTAACTCATCTTAGATAAGGACCAAATTAATAGCTTTTGGACCTTCTCCTAGGTAAAGTGAAAGTACTTCCTTCAGCTTTGGACTTTACAGTAGTGGTTGAGAGATTAACGACTGCTTAAAATTTTGGAAAGCTTGCTTGCATTCGTTTGTTCACATGAATTTTTTTGCTTTCCTTAGTACTTTGAAGAAGGCAACACATCTGTCTCTTAATCTGGAAATAAATCGACTCAAACCTGCAATCCGACCGGTGACCTTCTGTGCTTCTTTAGTGTTTCAAAGAGAAGGCGTTTTGAGGAGTGACTTCACTTTCTTGGGATTAGCATTAAAGCATTCAGGTGTTAAGACGTACCACAAGAATTCCACTGTGGTGGCTCCAAACATGCATTTCAATGGGTTCAATTTCATATTAAACTTTTTAAGCTTTTGGAAGTTTTCATTTAAATTGCGCAGATATTGTTCGACCGTCTTAATTTCTCATCATCCACATAGACCTCAATTTTTCTTCTTTTTTTTATAAAAAGATAGATTCATCTGGCATTAATATGTCGCACCAGCATTTTTGAGCGTAAAGAACATTTTAATAAAGCAGTGCAATCCATCATTGACAATAAAAATTATTTTGTCTGCATCAGCTAGGTGTATTTTGATTTGAGGATATCCTAAGAAGAGGTCAAGGAAAATCATGACCAAGTATCTGACTGCAAATTCGACAATAGCAACAATCCAAATAGTGGATAACTATCCTTTGGTCAAGCAGTTTTCAAATTTGTGAAATCCACACACATTCTCCATTTGTTGTTGGACTTTTGCAAAATGACAATGTTGGATACCCATGAGGTGTATTGAGCATCTCAAATTTATCCAGCTTCTAAAATTTTCTTCACTTCTTCTCGTATTGATTTAACTAAAGTCTTCTTTATCAACCAGAGCTTCTGCTCACTAGTCTGACATATGAGATGATGTTGAGTTTGTGGCAAGCAACATTGATGGGGATGTCTAGGATTTCAACTACCAACCATACAAGTCATCATTCTTTGAGTTATTTTTACCCTGTTGTCGATCAAAATTTTCATCTTTATAAATCAAATGATTCATATAATCCTTGGCTAAAATATGGTTGTTAGCTAACTCTAGAATTTCAACCAACATTTTGAGTTTTCTTAATCCCAAGAAATATCAAAACTGCAGACTTTTTAATCCTTGTGTCAATGCTTCTTTGGTAACTACTGGTTCCAAGTTCCTAACCTTGGGCATCTCCTTCTAGAACCTTGTGACATATGATCGCTGCTCTAGTTCGGTCCTTGTTTTATGTACCAAAAGTAATCTGAAACCTTTTATGGCTTTTAGACACTATCAAAATCCTCCAAGAACAAGTTTCTGAAGTCACCTTCTTTTTCGGTCAACCCTGGCATATGAATCACCTCCCATGATTGCTGATATGTTCCGTGCTATGTGAATGACATTAGCCCAAGTTGGCTCGCTTGATTCGTTCTCCACTGAATCTTCCGTTAAATTTAAGGCTTTGAGTTTACAAATTTCTTCAACTTTACAGGCTTGATTTGCTCTTCTACCAAGCTGTAGAGATGCCTCCTCGATGCTATGCTCATGGTCCCCGTGATACTTGCAATACTTGTTGGGGTTATGGAGGGAGGCTTTGGTTTTCAGAGGAGTCGCCTTTTAGAAATACTCCTTATCCTCTATTGCTTTCATGAGATACACCATAGAAACTCAAAGTGGTGCAAACCTTGGTGTTCTTTCAGCTCTTGCAGACTAGTCGTTTGATCAACCACGTCTGTGTACTTCTCGTTCATTTTCTTTACCTCCTTTGGACGAGTGGCCTCTCTCACATTTTGGACAAGAGCCATTTTTCTCCTCCATTTGTCATCCTTTGAACTATTCTTCCCCATTTGTTGATCTAATTTTTGCCTTTAAAATTAGATGATTCATATATTCCTTTGTCGTAATATGGTCATTAGCTAACTTTAGGAGCTTAACCAACTTTTTGAGTTTCCTTAAACCCAAGGAATATCAAAACTGTAGACTTTTTAGTCCTTATGCCAATTCTTCTTTGAAAACTACTGGTTCCAAGTTTCAGATGACCACAGTCTCTAGTTCTGTCCTTGTTTTATGTACCATAAACAATATGAATCCTTTAGTGGCTTTTGAGCACTACATAACTGCTCCAAAAATAACTTCCTGAAGTCTCTTCCTTTTTCATCTAGTTCTGTCCTTGTTTTATGTACCATAAACAATCTGAATCCTTTAGTGGCTTTTGAGCACTAGATAACTGATCCAAAAATAACTTCCTGAAGTCTCTTTCTTTTTCGATCAACCATGACATATGAATTGCCTCCCAAGACTGCTGGTACGATCCCTGCTATGTGAATGGCATTAGTTCAGGTTGGCCCGTTTGATTCGTTCTCCACTGGAGCTTTGCCCTTCCGTCAAATTTGAGCTATGAGGTTACAAATTCTTTCAAACTTTCAGCCTTAATTAACTCTTCTAGCAAGCTGTGGAGATGTCAGCACTCCTTGATGACATGCTCATGGTTCTAATGATATTTGTAATACTTATTGGGGTTCTGAAGGGAGGCTCTAGCTTTCAGTGGAGTCCGCTTTTGAAAATACTTCTTTTCCTCTATTGTGCCTATGAGTTTTGTCATAGAAACTCAGAGTGGTGTAAATCTTGATGTTCTTCAGTCTCCTGTGGACCAGTCGTCTGATCTGCTGCACTTATTTACTTCTTGTTTGTTTTCTTTATCTCTTTGTGTTGAGTGCCTCTCTCACGTTTTGGATATGGACCATTTTTATCCCTCTAGTTGTCATTCTTTGAGATATTCTTGCTCTACTGTCAATTTGATTTTTACCTTTAGAAATCAGATGATTCATGTATTCCTTGGTTGCAGTAAGGTCATTAGCTAACTCTGGGAGTTCAACCAAGATTTTGGGTTTCCTTAAACCCAAGAAATTTCAAAACTGCAGACTTCTCAGTCCTTGTGCCAATGCTGCTCTAACAAGTATTGGTTCCAAGTTTCGGACCTCAAACATTTTCTTCTATAACCTTGTGACATATGACCGTAGGCTCTAGTTCGATCCTTGTTTCATGTCTAAATCATTTTGTTGCTTTTGGGCGCTAGAAAACTACACCAAGAACAACTTTTGAAGTTAATGAAGGAATTAATAATTCCTATAGGAAGTTCATTAAACCAGCTGAGAGAAGTATCTCTTAGCGTGGTGTAGAATAATCGATAATGCGTTAGAAAATTTGAGAAGGCAGATTGTTGATTCAAAAGATGCAATCTGGTTTGTTGGCTTGCTTCGACCTTTATATGATTCTAAGGTAGGAACCTTGAACTTTTCTGGTGGTTTGGCTTCCACAATATACCAAGTAAATGCATTCTCCATCCGGCGGTAGACTTCCAATGCTCTTGCCCTTGGTTCTCCTTTTTGCATGAATTCTTCCACTGGCTCGATGGCTTGGGCCGCCTATTAGGCTTGAGGTTTAGGTGTTGGTGGATCTGGCTATGGGATAGGTTGTTGATACACCTAAAATATATAGTATTTATGTACACATTTTTATACATATTTTTTAGGATATTGCATTTTAATGGAATATTTTTGTGTGTTTTTCTTTCAAGTGCAATCAAATGGATGAAAAATGGTGAAAGGAGTAAAAAATGACAAATTTTGGAGCAAAAATGAAGAAGGTGTGCAAATGAATTGTGGCGCCTAAGTGCCCAAAACTAGCAAATGAAGAAGGAACTTAAGCGTCAGGAAAATCGAGAAGTTCAAGCCTAAACACAACATACCTCGTGCTTAAGCGCCAGAGGTAGTTACTTGATGATTCAATGAATTTAGACGAATTTTTTAAGGGGTGTTTGAAACAACTCTTGGTAAAACGTGGGATATGGTTAATGGACACAAAAATACATTTAAATGGCTTTTGAAAGGAGGCAATTCTAGGAAAATTCATTGAATGTGGACACATTTTGAAGAGACACCAAAAGACATTTTGGAAAATTATAAAAGATGACTTTGATTGAATTGAAGAAGCCCCCCATAGCTCTCTCCAAATGCCACTGCCGCCCCCTCTCTTTGAGACTCCTTTAGATTAATTATAATACTTTTAGAGAGAAGAAAGGAATGAGTTGTAGTGTGTGAGTAGAGAGCATTGTAAGAGAAAGGAAGATAAGAGATTCAAAGGTACTTCAAGAGTTTGGTGGAGAGGATTTGAGATAGAATTTTATCTTTGTGACTACATTTGGTTTTAATATAGAATTATTGGAGTTTGGTGGAGAGGATTTGAGATAGATTTTTATCCTTGTGACTACATTTGGTTTTAATATAGAATTATTGTTTTTTTACATGATTTTTACTTTTAAAATCTAAGTGTGGTTGTGTTTTCTCTATGAATTATGAGTAGTTTTATTTATTTATTTCCTTAAAATGATAAATGATTAAGAGTTGGATGGAAGTTGTGTAAAATATTAATCTTTAATGTTGAAATAAGTTGTTATGATTTAAGTTGGAAATAAGTTGTTATGATTTTAAACCTTGTACTTCATTTACTTCTTGATTTAGCCAATTAAGATGTTAATATTTATTGTGAGAACAAGTACCGTGATGATATTGTCTCAGTCAACTAATGGTGAAAATCACATGAGATTGTATGGATGAGAATGTAATTCATATGATTGAGTGCAGATAAATAGAGAAATAAACTTTGAAGGGTGTATAGTTAGAGGACTTTAGAGTGACAGACAAAAACCCCCAATTTGATTTATAGTTTTAGGTCTTGATACTAGATGTTTGCCCCCAGATGGAGGGAGAAGAGGGAACTCTAAAATGAGAGCTAGTATCTTCCCTACCTAGCCCGCCTTCAAGACTATTCAAACTTTAAATTAACTAATGGTTTTTATAGCATCCTCAGTAATGGTAAAGAATGATATTGATTCTATTTTACTCAACAAAATTTGAATATTTCCATAACATAATTCTTATGCTTGTTATTGATTCATGATAAGGAAAATAATATTTTATTTATATTGCATTTAGCTTACAATTATCTAGTTAAATTTAGTTAGTTGTTTACTTTATTTTCAATTATAAAAAATTACAAAAAATAATCAAATTTTCATTCCTATTATAGCATCTATAGTTTGAGTAAGAATATTTTGCAAAGTATAATTTGTTATCTAATTTCTTCTGACTTATTTAAAGATTGAAATTCTCTCTGTGGGTTCGATATTCGTGGTTTAATTAAAATGTCTTATATTACTTAACAACGATGCGTATACTTGCGCAGTATCTCATATTAAAATATAATAATTGCACTCTTATTTGTTTCAGAATCAAGTTTTTAGTGTCGTTGCAAAGTAAAAAATATAAGTAAGGAAAATTGAGAATATAATCACATACTTCGTAGTACTGTCATAAAAGATCGGAATTAGCTGTGCCCCTCCCTCAAGCATGACTCGAGCGAATTCCATGATTTGTCTGACCATTCGGTCATGGAGTGCCTGGATTTATTATTGTACAAATTCTCAAACAGAATCCACGTTGGAAGCTTTTTCCTTGATGTGTTCATTCACCCTGACGTGCTCCTAATCTTGTAGACGACATGATTCCACACTTATTGTACCTTTTAGAATATTGGATCTTAAATTGTCATATGGATCACGTCTAAGGAATAAAACATTATGAAAAAGGATAGAAGAACTTAAATTGTCATATGGATCACGTCTAAGGAATAAAGCGTTAGCCGGATGAAAAAGGATAGAAGACAAATTTGAATACTTCATGTTTTTTAGTGAGAACCTTGTCTTTCTCCAAAAATTTTTTTTTTTTTTTGAAAATGATCCCCACATTTATAGTTCATAGGTCATATTTGTAAGTTACATGGTTGTCCCCTTTTAAAAAGGGGAATGCTATTATAATTAATGAACATTTACATTTACATATTTATTCCAACCCCATAACTGATGCTAGTATTGTTATGCTTCTATAACAGCCTTGAACGTTGTTTCACGTTCATAACTGTTTAATTGGGTTGCATGGAGTTTATTTAGTCAGTCGTAATTAATTCGGCTGACCCAACATCATTCAGTCATCTTAAATGATCTTCGGTCGCCCATTTTGCGGAGACTGAATGTGAAGCCACATTGTCCTAGGGTAGGATTATTTCATTAGACAGAGGGTAAACCATCGTAATCCCTACTATCGGTCTATGTGTCTGTACTGAAGTACCTCATTTTGGGCGACTGCTAAATTTCAAGGTGTTGGTTACTAGTTAGTTGGTGCTGATGCAACAATGCAATGTTTGTTGTGTCGTTCATTCTCATTGTTCGATCAACCTATGAGACCGACTGATCATTAACATGAATAATCCTAGTTCTTTGTCTCCACTTATTTTTTCTCCAGATTTGTGTAGACACTTTCCTGATGTACATGTAGTAAGGAAGATAATTATATTTTTTTGTTATGTATTTATGTATGCTCTAGTTGTATATTATTATCTCTATCTCATTTTTTATTAACATTCTTCCCCCGACCAATTCTAGCTAAGTCTTGGATCCAAGCTTAGTACCCATAACTGGTTGGGTTGTTCCTGATCAGTGATCAGTTGACTCGAGTTAGGCATAGCTGACCGTGGCTTGACCTGGTTGATCTAGCTCTGATTGGGCTGACCCTGGGTTGGCTTGGTGCACATTGGTCATCTTAAATGGGAATGAGATTGTTCCATATTAAAATTAGTTCAAATTTACACCTCATTCAATTTAACCTAAATTCAAACCAAAATTAATTTAAAATACACTCAAACTCAACTTAAAATTAATTTGAACTTCAAATTAAAATTAAAATTCATTCAACCTAAATTCAAGCTTAAAACCTAAACATAAACTTAAACCTAAGTAAAACACTTAATTTAAATAAAGAAAGTCAAGTTAATTAATTAAATTTTAATCAATTTATTTAACTTGATGAAAGCTGAATATTAAACAGAAATTAAATAAAATTATTTAATTAACCTTAATTAACTTAATCAGAACTACTTAACTCTTAATCTAAATTAAATTAAATTAAACCAAATTAAACTAAATCAAGTTAAGTAAATTAGCCAAAGTTTAACAAACTTAATTAACTTAAATGAATTTAATCTAAATCGAAGCACACCTTCAATAGAATCAAACATAAATCTTTATAAAAAAATTAACTCAACTCAATTGAGCAAAATTTAAATGTAAAATGAATTTAATTTACCTGAACATAAATTCGATAGTAAATCAAGGAAAATTTTCATATGTACCACTTTTCCTCTGCATCGATATGTAAATGCATATGAATTGGGTGGTATGTTTGTAAATTCTCCTAAAATTAAATTTAATTAAATTATAAACATAAACCCAACATAAAATAAATAAAACTTAAATTAAGATAGAACATGGAATTATTTCTTCTTGTGGAACATGCTCGAGAGTCAGAGCTGCGAGAAGAAAAGTGAGAGGGAGAGAAAGTGAGAGCTAAGGAATGTAAGAGAATATTTAAATGTCACAATCTCCCAAAGAAGATCTAAGAAAAAAATCCTTTTATTAATGTCACGCCCTTCTATTTATAGAGGTCAGAGAATACAAACACATGTAAGGAAATAAGACTTTCCATAATTATCTGAATGATTGAATTCAAATTACATGGTAATGAAAATAAAAGCGACGCTTGATCGATCGCTCAAAGCCTTGAAGTTGTTCGGCTGTGTCGGTCGTCCGCCGTGTGTAGGTATCTACAGATTGTGTCGGTCGATCACATCTTCTTCTTGGCAATTGGGTCATTTGGCTAGGGCATGCAAACCTTTGCTAGCGGTCTCATGATCAGTAACTTCATCAGTCGATAGATTCTGCTGAAAAGATTTTGTCAGTCTGTTATGTCAGTCGACTTAGCTGTAAAGTCGGTCGACTACTGTTGCGGAGTTATCTCTTCTACTTACGCCTCATTTCTGCTTCTCTATTGTTAATCATCAGATTTACTCAAAATTCATGTTGGCATATTCGTTGTATATAAATTAGTTCCTAAAATTTTCTGCTCCTTCTTGATGATAGCTACGATAAAGAAAAAAATTTATTAAGAAGTAAATAGCATACAAATCGAGAAAATTAATTCAATAATCAACTCGACATTGTTTTTTGCGCCCATTGAACCATATAAACAGAGCTAGAGGCTTTGCATTTTGCTTTACCTTATCTGTGCTCTAAGTCTTTCGACTGACACGATGATCGATGGTGTGACTAAGAAGGAAATGGACGTCCACCTTTTAGCTTTGCAAGGCTTTCGACTTCCTACATCTTCTACAATTGAAAAAAATAAGAGAATTTTTAAGAACAAGAAGTGAAGATGGTGTGACTAAGAAGGAAATGGACGTCCACCTTCTAGCTTTGCAAGGCTTTCGGCTTCCTACGTCTTCTACAATGGAAAAAAATAAGAGAATTTTTAAGAAGAAGAAGTGAGCGACACCCGATCCTGAGTAGGTCGTGGATGCTACTTCTTCTGATAGCCCTAATGCTCGACCACCAAAGAGGACGTCGATGGTTGATCCTTGCCTGATCGCTGGCACAAGGGTTGGTGTGGTTGCTGAGGAGGTTGTGCGGGTCACTCCTCCCATCCAAGCCAATCAAGAGGGTGCGAGAAAATAGTAGACCGCCGACCTTTCTCCGCTTTCTTCTGCCTATTAAGGACGGAGATACCCTAACCCAAGGGGAGTTTTCATGACTCTTTCCATAATAGATATATATTTAGGTATGTAAAAAATATTTTTATATAGTTTTCTAATAATCCTTGCGGCACCTCCTCCTGCGGTTGACCAGTCTTTTGGTGGTCGACTAGTCTTTTTTGGGCGTCGATCGACCACTTCAGCGGCTTCCAGCAAGAGCGATTGCAGTGTTCCTAGCTATCATCCACCTCAATGGAATGCCAAATGGTAGAGATGGATGACCCTTCAACCCAAATAGATAAAAATCTCATTGCAACGTTCACACCAGAGTAGTTGGTTCATTGGTAGCGTTTGCAGGCAGAGATCACTACACTTCAACGAAGGTTAATCAACATTAACTGGCTCGAGGAGGAGGTTGCGTCGCTCCAGGGATCCTTGTAGGATGTGTGTGCCAAGTTAGGGTCCATCTGTAAGTTGACTGAGTATATTTCATCAAATTGTTGACCATATGAGGCATATTAGGTTTGGTTAAGAGATGGTCTTTTGGAAGATGCTTGAGAAGGGGTATGCCCTAATTGAAGCGATGAAATATCCTTTTATTAAAGTTTTCCTTCGTGACCTGTAATGATGTTACTTGCATTATAATAAATTTTAATTAAATGTGAAATGAAATTTGGCGTGATGCCTCAATTCACACATCCGCCTTATAAATAGGACAAGAGATTTTCCTGTAACCTTTACACTTTTTGATTTCTTTCTCAGTGCCTTCTGATTCCTCCTTCCTTTCATCTTTTGATTGTTTCATTGGTCTAATATGATGACTCCTAAGTATTCTCCCGATCTCTTAGGATCCTTCATTGTTATTGATGCCTTGATCTTGACAACGAGAGACACGAAGTAGATGCAGAAGCAGTACTTTTTCGATGAAAGTATCATGCTTCCAAAGGTGTCGAGGTTAACGCGCACAATAGATTATGTTGGTACATATTTGGTCTTCTACTCGGACCAATTCAAGTATGGCTTCCGACTAACCCTATGTATCGAGCTTCGGAGCATTTTTTATTAAATGTGGGGTTATTCCAGCTCAAGTTTTTTCAAAGTCTATTACGCTGATCATGACCTTGATCATTTTCTGTTACCAAGAAAGCATCCCTTGGTCGATCGATCTGTTTAGCCATTTTTATTAGTTTAAGGTCGACAAGGAAAGCTTTGTCATATTAAATAAGATAAATGATTGAAGGAAACATTTTGTGATTGCTTCTTGCTCCGACACCTAGGGAATTTTAACCAAGCCGTGATAAGTTAAAGTCCCTCCCGAAGGAATTGCATATCATCGAGGCAATGTTGAATGGGTGGCAGCTCTCGATTCCTTAGTATACTGCTGAGAAGACAGTCATCGAGGAGTTGAAGGGTGAAATGATTCTCGATGCTATTGAGGCCACTCAAGTGAAGGAGGTAAGGGGAAAGTTGGCCACCAAGTAGCAAAAGCTAAAGCTTCGCACGACAACAAGTAATTTCATTGATGGTTTTATTTTAGAAGGTTTTTTCCTCGGTGTCATTGCCCCTGAGATGACTGATACTAGGGGCGCTAAAATTGTCACTTATGTGTCTAAAACCACGATTGTCATTCAAAACATGGTGAACAACAAAGTTACTATTATTGCTCAGTCTCATTCAGTTGATGCAAGGAAATGTTAGAAAGAAGTGTGTTGTCGGTGAGGGGACTTCCAAAGGAATCGGGGCCCCTAACACTTCCGCTTGTCAGTCAACCCAGCCAGAGGGAAAGAAGCGTGTTGTCGGTGAGGGGGCTTCCAAAGGAGTCGGGGCCCCTAACACTTCCGCTTGTCAGTCCAGCCAGCCAACCACCTCATAGTGGTATGATCCTTCATCAATTAGTGTAGTCCCACTCAGCTCTCAGCCACCTGGCCTGTCTCTTATTGACTTGATAAAAAGGGCAATGACCACCCATGTCGGGCTTGCTTCAGCCTCCAAATCTTCTCCTTGCTAAAACACAAACATTTCTTTTGGCCATGAAATTTTACTATCTCCGTTATGAGATCCATCTCACCGTTCAGGGAAGGATCCAAAGGAGGAGGAGCAGGACATCACTATCCCCTTTCATCGAAAAAGAGAAGGGGATCCTTTGCCTGACACCCAGTAAAGGGGGGGAGAGAGGGGATGTTTTGGGTCAACTCCGAAGAGCGATTCCATCTAGCGAATACATCCAAAGCTTGGTATCCCCTCTATGTAGAGATCGTCAAAATGTCGTCCGCATTTTTTGAGCAATCCTGGTCAGAGAACTTTGCTTGAAAATTTAAGGAGTTGAGTTGCTCGTGATTCAATACATGGCCCGGTTCAACCTGGCAGCACTGCAAGATGCCCACATTCAAGGTCTGGTACTCATCAAGTGAATAAAAGAATCCCTTCACTTGAAGCCGAGTTGCGGAGATTCAAAGATGATGAGAAACTCCTCCAGCAGAAGCTCGAGAGCACAATCTCAAAAAACAAAGAGTCGACTAGGATGTTGGACGCCCTTAAAGAGAAGGTTGCTTCGTTTATTATAAGGGAAGATCACATGGTGAAATTGGTGAAGTATTATCGATGTGTCGTTGATTACACGATTGAGAGATTTGTTCACCACGACCTGATTGACACCAAGTTTTCCAAGCCAGACGAGTTTGCAGCTCATATTCCCGATAAAGCCGACGATTCCGCTAAGGGGGTTGTTGAGAAATGTGGCTACAACAAAAATATCTCAACCACTCGTTGAAATCTTCTATTACTTATCATAAATTTATTTTTTAAACATTTTTATGAGTAAAAAACAATACAAACAATTGTAAATGTTTTTGCGTATATAAAGTTTTTTGCTTGACATTTATATGTTTACTATATGCGATATATAAATGATTTATAAAACATCGCCAAGCCTCTGTGCTACCTTTTAGAAAATTATATTGTATTTAATTTTGATTAAGATTGCTTAAATGCCTTCAATATATTGAAATAAAAATTAGTCACTGCTCTTAATATAGCTTCACCTGACTGGGGGAGATCATCAAGTTGAGGTGTGATGCTAGTGATTATGCTATGGGGGAAGTCTTAGGGCATTGAAAATTTTTAAAGCTATATATTATGTTAGTAAAACCCTTAATGAAGCTCAAAGTAATTATACTACTACTGAGAAATATTTATTAGCAATAATATATGTTTTTGATAAATTTAGATCTTATTTAATTGAAATCAAGTGCATAGTTCATACCGATCGTTATGCTATTAGATATCTTATGTCGAAGATGGATTATGCTTTTGATAAATTTAGATCTTATTTAATTGAAATCAGGTGCATAGTTCGCACCGATCATTATGCTATTAGATAGCTTATATCGAAGATGGATGCTAAACCAAGAATGATTAGATGTATCCTTTTAATGCAGGAGTTCGATATCAAAGTAGTCGATAGAAAATGATCTGATAATTATATTGCTGACCATTTATCTATATTAGATCAGGGTAATTTATACACTTATGAAGGTGAAATTAATGAAAATTTTTATGATGAGCAATTTTATGTTATTACAGAGTGACACATTCTGTGATATGCTAATATAGTGAATTTTATTGTTAGTGATATTAAGTCCTATGGATTAACATACCACAAACAAAAAAAGTTCATTTATGATGCTAGATCTTACTTTTGGAATGACCCATATTTGTATGAAAAGTGTAAGGTTATAGTAATCAGAAGATGTGTATATTTAGAAGAAACTCGATAAATTATTAAGAAATGTCATGATTTTGAGTTTGGAGGACATTTTAGTGTTGATGAACTGTATTTAAAATTTTACAATATGGATTTTTTTACTTACTCTGTTTAGGGGTTTGAATATATATATAAACTTGTGATACATGCTAGAGAGTATGCAATATATCTAAAAAGGATTTCAATGCAATATATCTAAAAAAGATGAAATCCTCTAAATTTTACTTTGAAGATTAATATTTTTGATGAATGAGGTTTAGATTTTATGGGGCCATTTGTACCATCTTTTTGAAATCTATATATTCTGATAATTGTGGACTATGTCTCAAAATGAATTGAGGCAGTAGCTCTTCCCCGGACTTACGACATCACAGTGCCTAATAAAGCACTAGAGTCTAGGCACCAGGCTGACCTGTTCAACAGAAATCAGCCAGATGACCCTGCTTAGACCATTTTCGAACGTGCTCCTCCCTGACGTTTCTTTGGAGATCTGAGGGTGCAAATCGAAATGTATAGACATAACCATCAGATTGGAGGAGACAAGACAGTGGAGTTCCTTGCTTATCCACCATACCAGTTGTATGAGCATCGCAAAACGATGGGGGAGGACTCAGAGGAGGATGGTGATGACGGTGATGACGACGACGATGAGGAGTAGTTATTTTCATTTGGATGTATATGTACTTATATTTTCATGTTTTCTCTATCACTGTTAGACTGATGTATTTTCTTCTATATTTTATTTCATGTACTGGACTCTGCATTTATTACTTCTGTTATGGATGCACTGGATTAGTTTTTGCTACTATCTGGACTTGATTGTGGAACATGCTTGTTGTGATATTGTAGGTATTTTTAATGTAAATTTCAAGTTAAACATGTTGAACTGAGATTCACCTACTGCTACATACTTGTCTTTACTGCTTATACCTGTATATTTTTAATGATAGAGTCATGTGGTAGAAACTTTTTGTTTTCTTTTCTCCCTGCTTGTATTTTTGTTCTAAATGTTATAAATGCTAAAATGGGGGGGGGGGGGGGGGGGGGGGGACAAAAACCCTTACAAATTTTAATTTATTTGTTCCCAGTAGCTTACATTTAAGTGGACATATAGAATCCTTTTTAGAAAACTTTATGTAAATGAGTCTTCATTAGAGTTAAGTAACTTGTACGTGAACATCTAGGAAAATGATGTTTCTAGTCACTTTTTAAAAATGATTGTATATGTGGATAATTAGAAACCTTTAGATACATTTATATAAGAGTTTAGGGTTTATTTTCTTTTCAACTAATACTTTTAATTTTTGACAAAAAAATGTGAAGTGAAGGAATTTGAAAGTTATACTTTGAGGAGATAACAATAATATTCAAAACTATTAATGGCATATCTTGATATAGTAATCCTCCTATGGATATTTTAAAGATTGAAAAACATCATAAAGTAAAATGATATGAAAAGAAAAATTGAATAAGTGAAGAGAAGCTTGAGGAGAAGTTTAACTAAAAATTTGTTTCACTTGAGTCTAATCAAAGTTTTAACTTCACCATGGTCCTAAACTTGATGATCTTTAAAAATTATTAGCCAAATCTTTTTAATAAAGTGCTTAAATCTACTTTTCATTCTCCAAAGGAGCAAAATTTGACATATGTCAATGATTTTTGGAAGTAGATAGAAAATCATAATTTCTAAAGTTAGCTACAATGATTACTTGTACCTTAGTGTTAAGTTTATTTGCTAGAGTTGATCCTAATTTACTATGACATTCTTAAGGCAAAATTGAAGGAAATTTTTATTAAGTCCACTACCTCAATCAATTAAACTAAGTTGAAAATTCTAGTGTTACTTAAGGACAAATAACCTTTAAGGTTGGGGGATTTTGATATAACCTGTAGCATGCTCAATTTCTTTTACATTTAATTCTTATTTTTAATGAAATTGTACTTTAAAGAAAAATATTTTTATGTTTTTCTTACATGTATATTAGGTAGGAAGATTGGAGCTGAAATGGAGGCAAAATGGAGTGTTTGGGGAATATCATGATTCCAACACACTGGTGCTTAAGCGCCAGACTTGGGCGCTAAGGCGCCTCACCCTAGGGCGTTGGTGTCAGCCTAGTGGCACCTAGGCCCCAAATTACACCCAGCAGACAGAGTCCATTGGCGCTTAGACTCCAGCTTTGTGACACCTAGGCGACAAAACTGCTCGAGGTCATATCTGCTCTTAGTTCAACAAGAATTTGGGAATTAAGAGGAAATAGAGGTAATTCAAGCAAGTCTCTCGGATCATTATGAATACTTTGAGGAAGCCAAGGAAGGAGAAGAGGATAGTTTAGAGTTATGTTTTACTTTTTCTTCATTTTCTTAATGAGATTATAGAGGGATTTGAGAGAAATATAGAGGGATTTGAGAGAATTTTGTAAGAGAATACTTTCATCAGTGTAGGGAGCATTTAAAGATCACTTGGGAAGGAGTTTTCCCCTCTTTTTACAAGGAGAAATTTAAGTGTTACATTCAATATTGTATTGTTCCTTTATAGCTTTATCTTATGATGATTTAGTTGGATGTGTAGGATATTAAGATAATTTTAGAATAGGTTTTTATTTATTAAAGTGATGGTTTTCCTTTGTGTTTAGTTTACTTGTCATTTTAGCCAAATGATATGTTGAAATTCATTGTGAACCCATAAGGACTCGCGAGAGCTATGACATGAACAACTAGGAGGAGTCACATTGCACTAGTGGGCGAAGGAAATGTTGTCCATAAAAAAATACAAATAGGTAGGGAAATATGCTTTGCTGGGTTAAAATTGGGGTTTCTATGGTGATAGGCAGAAACACTAACCAAGTTGAATCAACTTCTTTATGTCCTCAGAAGAGGGTAAAAAAAAAGATTGCTCCTATTTGTCACTAACTACAATTTCTATTCTAAGTGTTCCATTTCTACACACCACTTATGTCATTGCAAGGGAATTCTTGATTTTCCCACTTTAATTAGCTTTAGTAAAATTACCTTATGAGTAAATCAATAGATGTAACGATAAATTAGTAGGACTAGTAAACAGAACTTAAATCAACTTTACTTCCAGACTAAAAAGGACTAGTAAACAAAACTTAAATCAACTTTACTTCCAGACTAAAACTCATTATAGCAGGCTAGAACTTTCCTTAAGCTCAATTACCATATTCTCTATAGGACTGATAATCCGGGCTCAATAATCCAATATTATTGGTACAACACATATACTTACGTGAACCCTTTAGTATGTAAATTTCATCTGAACTGGGAAATGTATCAAGATTTTGACACCGTTGCAAGGAACGAAGGTGTAGTGCTATATTTTTGCAAAAATCAAGTTCTATAATCCATATTATTTGTTTAAGTTTGCAAGCATTACATCTATAGGCACACCAGGAGAGTATCACTACTCCACTAGTTTATTTTTCAGGAATTCATCATAATATAGAGGAGCTCCTCTATAGATAGACCATTAAGATTATCTTGAAAGAAAGCAAATGCATATTGTAGTCAAGCTTAGATACACTATGCAAGGTCCCTAAGCCAGGGAAATCCAAGCCACAATCAACCTCACTTTAGGAAGCTTTCTTCACTTGTTGCACCTTGTTAACATTTACTAGTGTAAAGTTGGAGCCTTGCCCTTCTTGACAATTTCTTCTGTTACCCCTTCGAGGCTCTTTTGTGTATAGAGTCTTTATTGATCAAAATTCTTAGAGGCAGGTATGGAATGCACATTCAAGAAAACTTTTTATGTGTTAGGAGAAATGTGTAAGTGTTGTACCACCGCCAATTCACTATTTAAAAAAAAAAAAAAACTTAGAGATATTAATCTCAGAAGAGTAGTCATAACTTCAATAACATCCGCATGAATTTTAAAGTTAAAGGGTAAAGTAGAAATGGGGTTATACGCCACTAATCTACACAGTGAAACGTCAAACGTAGAGTTAGTCATCTAGGGTATTTCTTTAAAAATTATTGGGAGACCTACTCTCTTAATTTTTTTCTTTTGGAAACCTTATGATCTAGAATTCCCAAAATTTAAAGCTTTGAGTCATCCAAGGCAACATAAACGATAAGAAAGCCTATAAAGAGATTATAAGATGACCTTAAATGATTCTGCATGACATTATTTGCTACAAGGACAATTGTATGAGTTTTACTGTATAAAATATCCATCATTGCTTTAACATAAATTAAAAAAAAATGACATAAAGCACTATGCTTTTGGGCAAAGAACTTAGCATATTTATTGATTCCAAAGGATGGGAATCTTATCCATGGTTAGTGAGAAGAGTTGGGCAACAATTTCTTGTTAATTGTTGATTATTTAGTGAGAAGAGTTGGGCAACAATTTCTTGTTAATCGTTGATTATAAAAAAAAAAAAATATTTCCCCTTTCAATTGTTCCCCTTATTGTCCAAACCAAACATATTGGCAGAGAATTAAATGAACACATCCTTAAAGGCCTTCAATATGAAAATAAATAGAAGAAGTTAAGACTTAACAAACTTTTCTTCTACACTAAATCAAGGTAATTACGATCGCAAAGATATGCGTAATTTGGGTTGGCATAATTCTATAATAATTTAGGATATTGAATATCTTTTGACATATTAACAATCTCAAGTCAAGTTAAAAATGATCACCACAGAATCATAACTCATCTTTAAATAATTAGTTGAGGAAACTTTAGAAGTTCTTCTCTTCATAACAGTAGAGTTGATGCATTACATTAGTGATTAACGTAGCCAACAAACTATGACAATACTCACCCTTCAAAACTCCTTTATACACTTCATCAAGAAAGTAGTAATGACATATGGAGCCTGTGGAGTGAACATACGAGAGTTGTGCATGGAGAAAATAACTATCATAGAGGAATTCAAAAGTGGCTAAAGATTATTTAATATGATAATAATTGTTTTTGAGATAAATGTGGCATCCACCATAAAATCTAAAATTCAAATTAATTCTTTAATTATTATTATTATCATCATCACCACAACCCACTTGTATACCAAAAGGACATCATGAATTACTGATGTGAGTTATTTCAAAAAATCATATTATAAAAATGATCAAATTGGTTACACAAATTTGACTCAAAAAAATATTGAAAATAAGAAATATTGATTACATTATTTTCTTACTCACATCACATGAAAGTAAGTTGGTCATAGTTTGCCTTAAAGAAGTACCAATCTTACATGTTATCGAGTCCATTCCTATTACTCATTAAGAAAAAAGGTTACAAATAAGATCATTTAGTACATTAATTAATACATTTCTACTTCTACTTAGTTGATTTAGGATAAATTTCTCTCATTAAGAACTAATTGTGCCCCAATGAATATATGAGGCCCTCGATAATGGAGAAACTATCCCTATTTCTTAAATTTCATTACAAAGAGTCACAAACAAGTCACCGTGAGAAGGTGTCAAGATTTTGATTATCAAATTTTTTATGTTTGCATTGATTAGAATGATTCGCTTCATTAAAGCCTACATGGGACCATCGAGGGGAAGTAGTGACTCTTTTACTTCGTTAACTTTGGCTTGTAATAGCACCATTGTTGTAAGCATGTAATGGTCGTGAGACATAGACACTAAAGTAATCTAGAAGTCTATCTCCCAAGTTTGAAGGATTTGTATGATTTAATTGAACTCGTCCTTTTTATAGGCTAATCACCTAAAATATAAGTGAGATATTTTTGCAATCTGTTGAGTTAGAAAAGTTAGGGAAGAAGGTCACCGATCCTCCCTATGAGAAATCCTGAAGGACTTATAACTCTTTGAACTTTCACATCTATCAGTTCCTCAGTCATGACATTCACATGTCAAATAAAACTATGTATTTATTTATTTAATCTTCTTATGAGAAATATTTTATAATGCCCTAAAATCCTAAAAATGGAGGGTTAAGGGATGTATGAGAAGGCATCCATAGTGCTTTACTCTTCACTGTAATAAATAAAAACACCCGAAGCTTCTCAGTTTAAGCAACATTTATCTCTCTTCCTCCTAACTCTATTTCATTCTCTTTATTGATCTCAGCTGATGAAATCTCTTAGTGATACTCAGGTATCATCCACAAACTGATTTGGATCCAACTGTTCAAACTTAATCGAACCGGGATCAAACATGATTTAAATATGTTCAAACATAGGTTCCAACCTCAGTCAAAATATGATCAAACATGTTTTGTTGGAGTAAGTGTTTAAAATATTATTTAAATACTAATTAAACTATTTTTTTAAATAAGATTTAAACATGAATCAAATTATATTCAATCATCATTCAAATAAGGCTCAAACATATTTTCTAATAATGGTGAAACTATATGCATCCAAATACTCAACTCTATTGAATTTTTTGAGGACGATGCCTATTGAAGAATAAGTCTCAAGTTAAATAAGGCGTAATCCTCTTTGGGATAATGAAACTTTATGCCTTGAGGTATTTTTTGGAGGCCTCATATTATGGTGGGTTTTGAGTGCATACCTCAATTTCGTAAGCCTAGGTTGATGATTTAACTTTTAGATGCTGTAAGTTTTAAAAATTTACGCTAAACTCGTGCTCCATAATAAATTTTTTTTGCACTCCCAATTGATATAATTTGTGGCCAATTAATTTCATTGAAAAACAAAATCATGCAAACAAATTTGACAACAAAGTGCTTAATCAATTAATATTATCATTAAAGCAATCATTAAAACAAATTTTTTTTTCTAGAGGGATTTATGCATGTACCACATAATCCTTATATATTTACATACCCAATTTTTAAATTTTAATATTTATTGGTATAAAATCCACCACAACAAATATTGTACATAAAAAAAATGTGCATTTTATTTTATTTAAAAAATAAATGTAGGTCATTATTTGATGTGATTTAAAAATCTAAAAAATATATAAATCTTAAAATTAGAAATCAAACACATTTGATTTTTTTAAGCCGAATTATTCCATTTATGCATGCCACCATAAAGCCATTAAAATTTAATAATTAAGAATTTAGTAAAAATGAAAAATATGTGTTAGATATTTTATCATGAATTTTAATATTTTTGCTAGAACTTAAAATTAAAAAAAGAAATTAATACTTGATTTACATCTCTGTTTTAAAAATACAGGAGTCGAGCCCTATTCACCATTACCACTATCTCTAAAATCGTCGCTCTCTTTTCCAAAAACCGCCCAACTATACTTTGTCCTCCGCATTATCGGTCCCTCCCTCGCTTGCACGTTCCCTTCCAGATTCCCATGATCGAGCCGATGAACAGCTGGAGGGCGCTCCTTCTTCGCATCGGTGACAAATGCTCGGAGTACGGCGGCTCCGTCGACTACAGGGAGCATATCGTGAGTATTTCCTTGGCCCCTACTTCATCCTCTACTCGAGCACTCGCCCTCATCTTAAAACCTCAGTACTGAGCCACGTAGTAACTTCTTATGGAACGCAACTACGGTCCAAATGCTGGTCCTGCTTGTTCCTGATTTATAGCTGTTTATTTCAAACCCCTAATTTAAATTGATTTTTTTTTTTTTGTATGTTAAAAACTTATGCAAAACTTTACCTTTTATATGTTATGTTTAGGTTGTCAAGGTTGTTTAATTTTAAATATTTAATTTCTTTTTTTTCTTTCTGTTTGATCTCTCACTAATCCATCTTTTTTGGAGAAATGTAACCGGCCAGTGTTTAAAATTCTACTCGTATTGCAGGATACATGTTGCAGCGTGCTTTGGCGGGAGTACGAGCATTCTAGAGATGACATCTTAGAGGTAGAGTTGCCTTATGATCATGTATTAGATGTCATGGGCAAGTAAGCTTTTTTTTGTTTTATTTCTACATGGTGCTTCTTGTTTTACTTACTGATGTTGAAGCAATAAATTACTCGTATCCAATAACCTAGACAACTGCTTGTTTTGTCTACTATATCACCTGCAGGCTGGCAAAGTAGCAAGGAGCATTTCTGTTGTTTTAGTTTTATGATCAATATTGGCTAATTTTCATTTGTTTTTACGAGAATTTAAATCAATTATTTTCATTTTTATCATAAACATGTATGATCATCATTCTTTTTACTCAACATTTTTTTTTTTTTTTTTTGAACACTTGGTTTATTGATACAAATATATTGTTAAAATTCTTCTTCTGTCAAACCTCCTCTCATTTTGTTCCAGGGTTGTCGAGAGAACCATGTTTTTTATTCCAATTCCCTTCAAATAGATATTACTGTTTAGCAGTCTTTACTGGGTTTGCGAGGAGAAGGAAGTTTATTCATGTCTTTCACTTTGCTAAATTTCGTCACTTCACAGTTATTATAAAATTAATTTGCATAAAAGTATAAATTTTTCTTACCTGAACAAGCTCTTTTTATTCTTCTGCCAACTACTTTGATCTAATGTAGTAGAAGTTGTGTAAAAAGGCTTATGCACCTCGGGAAACACTCAACAAGAATGATTTAATAAGCAGAATATATAACCAACTCCAAATAGCTAGTAGTCTAATAATGATGATGAAGAAGAAGATGATGATGATGTGTATGTTGTGGAGATTCTTATTATACATTTGGTGTTATTTACTTTGTGTTTCTATTATCTGGCAGTGCCTCAATTTATTTACCTATAACACAATTTAGGGGTGATATAAGGTGAAATTTGAGTATTCTGACCTAAACTCGAGATCCAAGATTCTAATTTTGTCTCGATTCAAGTTCTAATGAAGTTGGAAGTGATTGATTTTTGGGTCAAATTTAGCCTGATTTGGGTTCAGTTTAATTATTTTCAAATTATATGTTTTAGTTAATAATCAAGATCATGTATGCATTAGCATTTATTTGTAAAGTTATATTATTCAATATAAAATGTGCATACATGCACATGTATCATGTATGTGTGTATATTATTTGTGTTATGTAAGCATAAATACCTATGCATGTATATGTGTGTCAAAATATGCATGCATTAACTCATAAATACATATGAATGCCTACATATCACATGTTGAGTAGATTTTGAGTTGAATTGCACTAATTTTGAGGGAGACATCTTCAACTTGGAGTAGATAGATTTTGATTTTTAGTTAACTAAACTTTAAGTGATCATCCAACTAATTTCAAATTTTCGACATAATTTCCAGGCCTAACGAGACCTAGCAATTAAGAAAATATGGGAAGGGATCAATTAGAGAAAATTAGAAGCAGTTTCACTTGAAACACTAAATTTTAACATTTCTCTTCTTTAGGCAGAATGCTTATATAACATAGTTAAATCATGTAAGGGTGATCATTTGATCATTTAAAAAAAAAAAAAACTAGTAGTGTTTTCAAGGATAAGATATATCATGTATAAAACTAAAATTTGCTTATGCACTCCTTGGATGAAATCATATTAATGTAATGATTTGATTGCATTGACCTTTCAAAGTTGTATGGTATTCTTACTTTTTCCATCCCCCATTCCCATGGTACATTGACCTTTTAAAGGTTTTTGGCATTCTTACTTTTTCCATCCTCCATTCCCATGGTACAGTGGTAGCTTGTTTTTAGGTATTTACTAAATGCTAGATGTTTAAAACTTTGCAAGTAGGTTTTTTGTTATAATATTTATGTCTTTGGGTATTGAATTGAGCTTTTGAATTAATCACCTTGATTGCCCACCAATTTGTTGATTGTTATTTTTTAGAACAAATAACCTTGATTCACTGCTGTTTTACTGATTCAGCTAGACGATTGCGCCTGTTCTATTGCTTCTTGTTTGAGTGCAAGTGTACATAGACCAAGTCATTTTAAGCTTCATTGGGGTGGCTTTTGCTTTTGTACTTTTGTTGTTAGAGATTTTTAAAATTTGTTTTTTTTAATCACACATTTTATTATGCATTCTCAGAAAAAGATTTTCTAAATTGAATTTTTGGATAAGCAAGGAAACTCATTGCAAATTTTTCATCTGGAAAAACGATATCTTTTATTGGCTACTTTTCCTAGCATTGAAGTAGTCAAAAAGCTGTTCAAGTCAAACCTTTAAAAAAAGACATTTTTATTTTAGATTACTTGATTAATTTGTGTACAAACTCTGACTCCCAAATTATAATTGATTTTGGTTATTAAAATTTTATTTTATGTATAAAATGGCTTATTTCTTTTTGTAGAAAAATGAAATCCCATTTGCTATATTATTTAATTATTTTTTAAAGGTGATTTTAACATTGGATTATTTTCCTGATCTTGTTTATTTTCTACTGCTTTTTTCTTCCAGTACTGTAAATTTTTTTTTTGAAGCTGGGTCTACTTTATTAAGGATCTGGTTGATCATTTCTTGGTTGTATGGCTTAAATTGCATGGGCTATAAGGTTGTTGTTTTTCCGTACTATTTAGTATGGTCTTAGTGTAAGTCCCTCTCAAATTTTCCATGTTTTACATCAAATAGGAATTTTATTCTAGGGAATTAGTGTTACGGAAGCGGTTATTTGTCATAGTCATTGATTATCCTTACTCCTTTCGTTACAATCTTTGTCATTCCGTATTGGTGTGAACAGTTATGTGATGGTGAGAAAAATAATGGCATGTTTTCTACTCTATAAACATTGATGTACTATTTTGTGATAAAAGGTGGGCTTGCAAACTTACTGTGCAAAGTGAAGAAGGTTAACTAAGAATTACTTGAAATTCATAATCATATTAGCGAACTTTTTTGTGTTCTTCTTTTGTAAGAAAAAAAAAAGCTGTAAAAAAAGCAAACTTAACTTCGTTTATTAAATTGTTGAAAGCCTTAAGTCACCTATGCTCACCAGTATTTTGATTGAACAGCTCCTTCTTCAATGTGCTGAGCAGCTGCCGCATAAGATTCCTTTTTATGGAGTACTGGTACGGTTACACAACATTTGTTATGCTTTTTTAAAATTGATATGCAAATTATTCGTTTCTTATAATCAAACCCGATTGTAAATAGCTTTCACTAAACTTCATTCTCCCTGTTAGTATGTTCACACACAAAAACCAATTACGGCAACATATGTATCTTTATGTTATAATGGTAATTTCTTCCATTGAATCTTATTAATCAACATGTCCATAATACTTTAGCATGATAAATTCATACGTTCGCTTGTAATAATTTTGGTTTATCCATTTCATCTGATATAAATAGCAATGTGGTTGTATATTCCCGCTTATTCTAACTGATTCAGTTTTTATTTTAATTTCCTTATGTTAGCTTCCTTACTCAAAAAATTTACGTTGGTGGGAGGCTTTGAAATATATCTTTTTGAAATTTGGTTTAAGTGGTCTAAATGAAGGGAAAAGATGGTGGATGGTTAGATGATTTAGAACATTTGGTGGAGTGGTGGAGTGGTGGAGTGGTGGAGCTAAAGGTCTTGTGGTGGTGTGAAGAACAAGACTTAGTGTCTAGCTAACTAGATTAAGTAGTTGTCCACCTAGGTTTGGCATGTAGCTTCTACGGGGGGTTTGGAGTTGTTTCGAAGACTAGGGAGGTGGATGGTTTATTTTAGGAGATTCTTTGGCGTAGGGAAATACGAGAAGTATTTGGAATAGGTGCTGAGATGAATAGCAAGAACTTAGATATATAACTAATCCTGCCAATGATAAGAGAAGTTAGGTTACCAAGCACACACTAATAAGAGAAGATCTTCTCCACAATTTATTTATTAGACAAAAATTTCAAAATTTCATTATAAAAGCAACACTCTTTGTAGGCATTAGCATAGCTTTTAGATTGCTACATTTAAAATAATGTAGGGAATTTTTGGAGGGAAAAACAGGCGGCCCTTAATGGATGGTGTTAACCACTTTTATCTGTTTATTTATTTTCAATATTTTTTAGGTTGCCATCTTCTAAATACTCCTCAATAAAAATTAAAAAATTTAAATTCTAGATTTGAAATTTAAATAGTAAGAAAATTAAAAAATTTAAATTCTAGATTTGAAATTTATATAGTAATGCTTAACTATAATTGATTAATTAGTTATTCTTGATTTGGGTTTTGAAATGGGCCATTTGTGCTCCTGCTTGGGCTCTTTTTTTGATTTATATGATGGATATTTTCTTTAAAATTTATGAGATGGATTATTCTTTAGCTTGATTAAAATCATCTTGATGTTTTACATTTCCCTACTTCAAAAAATTCTACCCCATAGAATTCCAACGTTGACGTTGGAAAGAAATTTAAAAATGCCAATGCAAAAAACCATTATATTGAAAAAACATGTAAGAAGGCAAAACACATTTGTACTAGACAGGAATTATGCAAATATTAAGATGCAAATAAATAAAAACATTCTTGCTACTTAAGCTAAGATAATCACATTCTTTTTATCATTATAAATAAAATAAGAATAATTTGTTCTACAATCCAATTAAGATTAGTTTAGGTCTTCAAACGAAGGATGAACATAAGTGGCCACGTAGCTTTTAACTTCTCTAGGAGATGATGAGAAGAGATCTTTAATTTTGATCTATAAAGGAGAAGCTAAGAAAATCACATGCAAGCTTGAAAAATCTAGCAAAGTTTTCTTACAATAAAAAAAAAATCACCAAACTCATCTTCAAATTCATGCAAATTAACCTTCTTCAATCTTTAAAACTAAAATTACAGAGGATAAAAAAGGGTTCCAATCTTGATTATTTTTATTCAAGCAATTAGATCCACCATAAGAATAGAAGCCCATAAAAAACTCCTACCTTCACATTCCAAAATTGTTTGTTGCTAACCCCGTGAGCCTTAATTGGCATGAAAATGTTTTGATGATCATTAATCTAATTTGGTTTGAGCTAACAAAAGTTAATATAGGATTTTGTACCAACATTTTATCAGAAATAGAAATAGCAAATTCAAGTGTTAGAGACATTTAGTAGATTATCACTAAAAAGAAGCTCTCAACTACATATTATCTAGCTAACCCGTGATCGGAGTAACTTAAGTTAGCACAAAGGTTGAGAAATATAAGATATCTAGGAATACTTCAAGGAAGGAGCTTCAACTTCTGAAATGATAAGATATCTAGGAATACTTCAAGGAAGGAGCTTCTGAAATTTGTTTTATTTTTTTGAGTTATGCATATGTTTTAGGTATAAAGGTTTTTAAGACAACTGACTAACACGTTCAAGCGAAATATAACATATAAATTAGGTAAAAAATCAATCAAAATTGATAATAACTGATTATACTATGTAAACAAGAATCATATTGTATGATCACCAAAGTTTTGATCAGACTGTACGAACAAGGATTCTAATGTAAGATCAAGAAACATATTGTATTATTAGATTTATTTTTAAAATACATTTGACTAAATTTGCTTAAGATTAGGGGATCTCATAGTTGATGCACAATTGATCTTATGATCACACTATACGATACCAATTGTATTGTATTATATGCTTAATATTGTATAATTATATCAAAATTAATTTTGGATTATTTAATGCAATTCAAAATTTGAACTAATCGTGCCGTGCAATGTACTTTTTTACCATACGATCAACATTATTATGTCAAACTAACTGATAGTTTAAGTTACCTTGATTTATTTAACTCAAAAATTTAATCTCTTCATGATATACAATATATATCGTAACATACATGTTTGCTTAATTAACTTAATTAAGCAAATAAGTTAATGGATTGATTGGATACAAACTATTTCAAATTGATTTTACAGTATGATTTAGATTATATTATACTATCAATTTGTACTCTATTTTTTTTTAACAGTATGATTTAGTAGAATTAATTTGCTTCTAACGCCTCGCCTCTTATTCTATAAAAATATTCAGTTCTTTTTGATTAATTAATTAAGCAATTGTTAATGAGTCTAACTGAGTTGAGCTACGAGTTGCTCGGCGAGCTTATTGGTTTGTTTGTAGCCCTTATGGAGGTATTGTTTGAGTCATTTTAATGCTCTCAAGAAAAGCATATAGGAATTTGGGCCAGCTCAAATAAGGTGGTTGACCTTGAAATTTGTTTGGATTTTTGATCTGGCTTTCTCTCATTTTGATGATGTGGCTAGCCATTAGGGTTGGCATGGCCACCTCACATATGTAAACATTTTATTTTTCATAAGGCCTAAATCTTACTAAATGTCTTTGAAATTACTTGCAATACCACAAGAAAGGACAATTGGTAAATAAATAATTTCATAGGAACCAAATCAGTATTTCTCCCATGAATGGCGAGGTCTATTGAGAGTTCTAGCCATTGTTCTATATGTTGTAACACATTGTATACTTTACGCCCATGAAGAACTAACATTCACTAAAGTACAATATAATATCATAAGCAGAACCTTTATTCTAGATATGGAAACATGAACATTTTCTCTTATGTTCTCTCTCTCTCTCTCTCGTTATGTTTGTTTGTCTATTTGTGTGTGTGTGTATATATATATATATATATATATTAAAAAAGCTCAAGGGCTAATATATTAAAAAGGAAAAGATACAAATAGGTTGTATGAGTGGTCCCAAAAGAAGACACCCTTCCAAACGGTACAACACACAAAAATCCAAAAAAAAAGAAGATACATGTAAGACCAAAAAACCAAAACCACCAAAACACACAAAAAGTTAGGGACGACCCAATTTAGTACAACCTCTAGTTCTAGGAAGAGAGCCATCTAACAAATTGGTGAGGTGTGTACCATTAACAGAAGTAACTAAAGTATCATCCATTAGATTACTGAGCTCAAGTAAGTCGCCATTCATTTTCTTTCTCATGGATGTGTAAATCTGTCGTTCCTCATCTGAAGGCTGGCTCATCTGATCAATGTGTTGGTCAACAGATTGCCGGACATATATAAGCTGATGAGTTTCTTGCGCCTGACTAACAATAATGACTTGCTCGTTCGGATGAGGTGGTAGAACCGTAGTAGAAAGATTGCCAACCGTTGTAACCACAGTAGGTTTTAGTGTATGTGAAGTATGAGTTGTCGCCTCTGCACCGGATACTTCATGAAGATGAAGAGCTGCAAGACTCCGGATTATCGGTTTGAACACTATTCTTTGTAGGTAATGATCCTTCAGTATTGTTTTCAATAAGGTTTGAAGGTGTAGGCAGCCTAACAAAGCCATCCGACATCACATCAATCGCATAAACAAACAATATTGTCAGGAGGGTCCCCAGAGGCAATTAAATCAGACACTAATTTCTGTTTTGTGGTAATTTTCTCCACAGGTGGAGCAGATGTGTCTAGAGTAGTGGGGTTATACCCGTCCTTATTCACTTGAGCTTTATATATCAAATTAGGATGGAGTCTGTGATATTTGTCAAGAGTATGCCCAAACATCTTATAGTGGGTACAATAAAAAAGTCTATGTTCTATGAAAATTTGTTGTCAATATCCATTATGTGTTGTGCTCAACCAGACTTCAGTAATATCAGGTAAAGTAATATCCTTTTCCATAAGTATTCTGGCCACGGAAGGCCTGGTTAGATTGAAAGTGGATAGATTTAGCTTTATAGGATCCTCAAGTATAACCCCAATAGAGTAGGGGATCAGATGATTAAAAAATTGCAGCTTGGTATAGGATCCTCAAGTATAACCCCAATAGAGTAGGGAATCAGATGATTAAAAAATTGCAGCTTGGGACCAGGTAAACTAAACCATACTGGTACAGTGAGAGATTCCTGGTTTGGGTCAAAATCAGGAGATCACTTGAGTAATTTCATTGACTTTCCTGCAATTTTAAGATATTTTTTAGAGAAAACTTTTCACTAGCCTACTAGTTTTAGATCATCAAAACTCTTTCTAATATCTTCCATAGATGGGTGTCTCCACTGAAATTTTCTAATAAGAGCGAACTTGCATTTCTCTGTCAAGGTTAAAATTTCTAAATCAGAGAAAAAGAGTGCTGCTTTTCCACATTTCCTACTTGTCTTCTTAACAAAAGGGCATTCACCTTTACCATCACAACATTTCTTCTAGCTTGAGGGGAAGACAACAACCGACTCCACCAGTTGATTACCTACCATGTGGGCGAAGGAGGCTTTGCCAGGTTCAATTGAAGGAGGGAGCGCCGTCAAAGCAGGGAGATAGTTCACCTGCTACGTCGCTCCGATATAAGTGCAGCAGACAAACGTGGCGTTGAAACAGACGACGCTACGAAGATGGAAGCAGGGAGACGCGACAAAACGAGCTAACAGAAGCTCAGCGTCGAAACAGACGAAGATGAAGTGGAGAGACGACGAAATGCAATAAGCAGGGAGACACGAAGACGCGAGCTGACGAAGCTAAAGACGCGAAAAGACGGAAGTGGAGAGACGACGAAATGCAGTAGGCGAAAGACGAAAAGAACCGATGAGGTGCGAGCCCTTTTCCTTCGAGCGCGCTGAATCATAGAGTACGGAAATCGCCATTTGAGACCTTATCAGAAACGACGAAAGTCGTCATTCGAAAAGTTATCAGAAACGATGAAAGTTATTTGCCACAAGCTCCATTCTAATTTGAAACCTAAAGTTCAAGTGAATAAGGAGGGGTCTAATCCCACTGCTCTGGACATATCTGCTCCACATGAGGAGGAAACTATCACAAGACAGGATTTGGTGACTGATCTAAATGCTCCCGTGGACCCCCCTTGACAATACTTTTACTGTTTCTTCAATTAATGTGATGCTGGATGGCTCTGCTGGGTAACCTACACCTTCAAAATCTATTGAAAATAATGCTGAAGGATCCTTACCTACAAATGATAGTGTTCAGACTGATAATCTGAATAACCTTGCAGCTCCCTATCTTTAGGAAGTATCCGGTGTAGAGTCGACAATTCACACTTCACATATACTAGACTACAAACTATTGTGGGTACAACAGTTGACAATCCTTCTGCTACAACTACAGTTGGCAATCCTTCTGCTACAACTCTATCACCTCATCTGAATGATCAATCTTCGGATGAAGAATGTCAGTTTTACACTTCTAGGAAGAAGAAGAATGAAGATCCACTTGAGCTAAAAAATTTAATGGATAATACTTTGGTTACTTCTGGTAATGATACACACCTTAACAACTTGTTAGCTGACTCCTTTCCGAGAACTAGAGACAGAGGCAGGACTAAAGGGTTGTTCTTGCGCCTGATGGTTTGGTTTTTTTTTTGTGCGTTATACCGTGCAGGTTGGGTGCCTACTTTTGGGCCCACTCATATAATCTATCTGTATCATTTTCTCTTTAATATATTAGCTCTTGGGCTTTATATATATATATATATATATATATATATATTGAAAAGAGTGTTATTTGAAAGTAACTCTCTCCATATGATATTCGTCCTTGTAGAGATCGAACTCAGGTCAGAGAGGTCTTACAACTGACAGCGTAGCTGACTACCAATTTACCACTTAAGGGCGGACAAGTCTTAATGATATATATATATATATATATAAACAATAACAAACACGATGTTTTCGTCTCCGTCTCTGCTAGGGTTTACGACTCCATGGCGAATAGGTTGATCCCTTGTCACGGAGCGCTCGTACGCTGTCGTGACGGCCGGCGGTTGTGGTGAGACAAGTAAGAGGCCTCGCTCTTACGCTAGCGTCACCGCTGATGGTGTTCCTAACTTCCCCTCTGCTTTCTACGATAATCTCGAGCTCGATTCCGTTTCTTCTTTTGTTCGACGTCCCGACCGGAAAGGGGGAAAACTTGCTCTCTTCCTCTCCGATGCTGAGAACATCGAACTTGCTTCTTCTTGCTGTTTACATCTGGTTGGAAAGTTCATTTATGAAATACCTAAGTTGGAATTTCTTCGAAAGCATTTTGAGTTGATGAAGCTTATAGGTGAATGGAAAATTGACCCTCTAGATGGAAGTCACATTTTGATTCAGCTAGCGAACGAGGAAGACTATACTCGTCTGTTTGCTAAGCGCATGGTCTGGTTCGAGAACGTTGGGATGAATGTGTTAAAATGGTCTGCTGATATCGAGCCTCAAGCTGAGGCCCCTATTATTCCTGTCTGGATTAGGTTCACTTATTTGAAAGTCCATCTTTCCAATCATGAAGTTTTTTTCTCTTTAGCGGCTATGTTCGGGAGACCGTTGAAATTAGATGCTTTTACTTATAATCTTACAAGACCTTCAGTTTTAATTGAAAGGGATGTCACTTTACCTCCTCCTGATGAGGTCTGGATTGGTTCGGAGCATATTTGTTACTGACAACATGTATTCTTAGAGCAACATCCTTCCTATTGCACACATTGTCAAATGTTTGGGCATGATCAAGTACATTGTTTCAAATTAAATCCTGATTTAAGGAAAGGGGATGGGAGGAAACAACCGCAGTTTCCTAAAGATGCGGCTGTACGGGCTGTTCCAGTCGCGGCTCCTCCTCCTTCTCTTCCTACAACGAGGCAGAGGGTAGGATCGAACAGGTTGTTCCTGACTCTGTTCCTCCTGTAATTTCGAATTGTGGGGGGGGAGGGGTTCTGTCTCTACAACTGTTGTTATTTTGAATACTGACACAAACCAGGAAACCAATTTCTCTACTGGTATTGCCCCAAGTGAGATTACTACGCAAGTTCTAAATGCTCCGGAGCTTCCTAATATATCTACTTGTTCCTCTCTCCCTCTTAGGGTCTGTTTGGCGCAGCTGCAGCTTCTCAGCTTCTCAGCTTCTCAGCTGCAGCCCCCCCGC
>NW_018164560.1:0-3798 GCF_001263595.1 Phalaenopsis equestris | reverse complement strand
ACAGCTGTGGGACAGCTGTTTCTGGATAAATGACAATTCTGCCCCTGTTCTGTAATAGTGTGTTTAACAGAACTATGATAGCCATAAATTTAATGCTTTTATGGCAAAAATTCAGTTAAAAACAATACAAAATTTCAGGAAGTCTGAAAGCATTAACCAACTCATCTGCAATCCATCATTTTCTGTATGCAATGTATTTTTGAAAATCCATATAGCAATTCATATAGCCTTCAACAGCTTACATATATGACATGACATAAAGTAATAATATCTACAGTTTCAACAGTCAATGAATGACTTGAATATGCAACTTTTATGCTATGCAAGGTTCAACAGTAATAATTTGTAAAGTAGAAAGTGATAATATCTACATGAAGGTTGACCCCAAAACAAAACTAATGAATTCTTTAATGGAATCATAAACCAAAGCATGACCTAAAATCAACTCACAATCAGTACAACTAATATGTTCCTAGCACAAAAAATTAATTTTTTTTACAAGTTAGAATGGTGGTATGAATTTGAAAACTTAAGCTTCTTCAATATAAACTCCCAACTAACAGAGTCATAAGCCTTGTGAATGTATATCATTGTTAAACATTCAATCTCCCCACTGAATTTTAGAAAGCCGAAAAAAATGAAAATCAAACAGAGCTTTTGCCTTGTTACAATCACACAAAAGAATTGAGTGCAAATAATGTAGAATAACACAAATCTGGAAAATGTAAGGAGTTAAATTTTGAATGAAAGATAGGTTGCATTCAGTTTCTTTATTTTTTTGCCCAATTACATAGCAATCTTGCAAATTTCTCAATGTTCTGCTCTTAGTTATTACTATTTCTGATTGTAAATACAGTAACTGTTTAATTGAGCTGTTTCTATGGAAATATCAATACAAAACATAACCATAGAAGGCACAATCAGAACTTGGAGATAGTCATACAAAACATAACCATAAAAGCCACAATCTAAGAACAAAAGAGATGTCATTTAAATGTGTGCCATCGTAACCACATCGCTTCTTATGCTCAAGAAATTGGAGATAGATAACATTGGCCGGAAAGCATTCAAATGGTAACAAGGCACTAGCAACTGTTGCGGCACTTTAAATTTTATTCCCCTTCTAAAGTTAGAGATCATTTTCTGTCCAATAATCACATCTCTCTCACTAAATAAGCTAACTGTTTCATTCGATCACAGGAGGCAAAAAAAATTGTCATGAAATGCTAAATGACTAAAGGGTAACAAGGCATTAGCTATTGTTCATTTCTAGAATATATGACTAAGTTTTTTTTATAATAATTAATAATCAAAACAAGAGGGGGGAAATTAAAAATAGGTCCACACAGAACCAAATTTCTAAACTGGAAAGCCTCCAAAAATGCTTTGGTTCATAGAGTGCATCGGTTCATTTATAGCTCGAGTTCATCGATTCATTTACAGCCTTGCTCATCTGAAGGCTATGGTGACAATGCTAGCAGAACGCCTGTTATGGAGAAGAAAGCGAAAGTGGATGCTTTGAAAACAAAGGCAGAGGTAAAATTCTATTTAACTAAAATAAAAGAATAGGGAAATTTACATACAAACCACCCAACTAAAATAAAAGAATAGGAAAATTTACATATCTAATCCTTTCAGAAGACATTTTTCATTGTTGTAATTGTTGAACTGCCGCTGAAGGAGCCACAGAGATTCTTATATCATGCAGCCTTCAAAACAGAAAGCAGTGGAAGATACTGATGGAAAAAAAGATAAAGATTTACATATATACCACTCAATTATTGTGAATTTATCTGCTAACAGAAAGCAGTGGAAGATACCGATGTAAATATATGTCATCTTATATATGCAATAGATTTTGTATTTCGGTTTTGAAATGTTAAAATAGTGGTATTTATTATGTTATATAAATGATTTGAATGGTATAAATGTAAGAAAAGTAAAATTTTGGTGTTAGTTATGCAACGGCAGAGGAATCGACTGGTATGCATGAGAAATACAAGTGACAGGTGGTGTGACTGAATGGCAGGTACTGAGCTTAAACTTTAAGCACTGTTTATTAATATTATTTGTTTCAACAATAAAGTCTGCTGTGAATTTTTTTGGTATAATTGTTATAAAAAACTCTGTTGGCTTACAAAACGCTACGTACGTAAAGTAGGTTACAGTGAAGGTATTGAGGATTATTTTTGCGTTATACCCCTGTAATCTCTCTATAAACTATTTGTAATTAGTAAGTTTCACGCTTCTCTTTTCATATATTTGTAAGTTATAAGTATGTTACAGAGAGGTTACATGGGATATAATGCGGATATGACCCTTAATACCTTCCCTGTAACCTGTCTGACGTACGCAAATTTTTCTCCTGTTGGTGTGGAGCCTTTTTTTTTTTTTTTTTGTAAGGATGTCGTCGATACAGGTACGGACTCTAATTAGCTCAAGTCACGTAATTAATATTTAATTTAATAAATTTATAATTTTTAAAATTAAACCCATTATTATATACTTTATGCGTGGGGATGATTTTAATTGGGCAATCGTAGAAAGCTTTGCTTACGGTCGCAGTAGGAAAATTTTTAGTTTTAATATCTAGTATGTTAGTTCAATTTTCAATAAATTCATTATATAATATTTACTAATTTATTATAAATATTTTTACTTAAGGATAATTCATTTTTAAACATTTTGAATATGAATTTAAATTAAAATTTTAGGGCATGATATTGTTATTTTTTATCTAAAAGTATGAAAATAAGAAAGCCATATATTTATGCCAAGTGAGCCAAGCCTACGCTATGGCTTGGCTTGATAGTTAACTAATGAGTTGAATTCATCGAGTTAGACAAGTCAAGTTTGAGCTAACTTTGACTCGACTCATTTTCTCGTCTTAAATAAAATTAATATAATAAACACTTAAATATATAATAAAATTAAAGATGCAAGTATAAATTATTAAATGTTATTGCAATTTCTATTTACTTTGTTGCTCAAAACATGTTTATTTAATTTTTGTGTTTTTATTTTTATTTTAAAATTAAATTAATTTATTTTTAAAAATTTGAAGAAAAAAAAACTAATGTTTTGAGTGTTTTTAAAACAATTGTTTTTTAATTAAATTTGTGAAATATATTTTATTTAAAATAAGATATAAATAAAATAATATTAAAACAAAATTAGAATGTAAAAAAAATTAAAAATGCTCTTTAATAACCCTCAAATCTTGTCCACTTTTCCAAACAAAATTTTAATATGAAATAATGTCCATTTAAACATTTGAAACTTGATCATTTCCTTTCTCGTTCAAAATGCCTTGAGGGGTTATTTGGTTGGCAGTAAAAGGAATGTAATGCCTTCATTTTTGTAGGAATTTTAAGATTTTAGGTGTTTGGTTTAAATCAAAACACAGGAATGACAATTGTAATAATAATGACATAATCATGTTACACTAAAGACTAACTATAATAAAAGAAACACTCAAACAAAGTGTTCGAGATGAAAAATGTAAATATCACCTACAATTAGGAAAACTAGAAATGCACCAAATACTTTGAAAGAATGTACTTTTATGATGTATCATCCATAAAAGCTACTTTACTCCAATCATGCTCCTGCTATCACATCAGCTATCCGTTCTCTCAGTTCTGCCATTTCGCTTGCACCTTCCCCGTCAACAGTGTAGATGGTTGAAGCATCATCCCCCACTTCCGTGAAAGACTGACCTAAGCGGTATTCAAAGGCTTCTACAGACACATTTTCTTCATGCTCTTCCGCCGAATGGAAGTCGATATCGTTACGTGA
>NW_018164559.1:405168-438179 GCF_001263595.1 Phalaenopsis equestris | reverse complement strand
TGAGACAAAGTGAGGCCATGTGCCTCTCACGGTTCCTATGCATCTGCCATTAATAATGGATATTAAATTCATAAAAAATATTATAAGAAAAATATTACCTTTTTAATAAACATACAAGCTCCATCAGAGCCAAACATGCACATATAAACATACTATAAAAATTTAATAATAAAACTTATTAAATTTTAATAATAAGCTTAATAAAACATGAAAGATCTCTCTGACTTGTTCAAGCCCTAAACCATGCTTAGAAAAGCTTCTTCCTCTCTGACTTGTTCAAGCCCTAAACCATGAAAGATCTCTCAATAGAGGGGTGCACCGTTAAGTTTAAGCAGCTTATATTGAAATATGAGCTGGTAGAGCCCGAAGAAAATACCATTGTTCGATATATTTAAGGATTCAAACCATCTATTGGCAACGTGGTGTAGCTACAGCTCAATTCGATATAATAGAATATTTAAACCTTATCTCTGAACGTGAAGAGACAAAACAGTAATATTAAGTGCACACTACAGTTCAAATTGGTTCAACTATTATATCGGGCAACAAAAATACACCAACCAGAGGGTCAAGATAAATCCCCCATGAGAAGAATTCATCACATGAGAAAAAAAGAACTGATTAGGACAAGAAGCCTAAGACATTTCCAGCTAGTAAATACTTCAAGTGTCATGAATACGTGCACATTGTCTCCAACTGCATGAACTAGAGTAATTTTTTTATGGAACAAAGTGTGATCGATGGGGCAGGGAGTGAAGGCCCAAGGGATTAGGAGGCTCGAGAATACCAGGTACGTGCAGATGATAATGAGATGTTTGTGATTTGACGAGCTCTCTAAAACGAGCCTAAGACCAATCAACAATGGCATAAAAATAATACCTATCAAGCTCATTGCTTTATGAAAGAGAAGGTATACAATTTTCTAATAGACGGAGACAGTTATGATAATGTGATATCTATACAGATGATAGACAAATTGCTATCCACAAATATCCCAACAATATTCTCTTTGTTGAAGAAGGTGTATAAATCAATGCCAACAAGAAGTGTCTCAAAAAATTTTAAATTAGAGACAAGTTGCATGATCATGTGAGGTGAGGTGTGATACCAAACCTACAGATGTGTGTTACATTCTTATGGATCAAATTACATTAATTTTTATAATATCTTAAATCATTCATCCAGTAAACGAGAAAAAACTCGAGAGGTCAAAACAAAATAAATATCATTAACAACGCGTGTACTTAATTAAAAGCAATTTGAAAACCCTTGAGCCATAAATTTGCAAATGTCTTCTAGTGCAATCAGAGCTATCCATTGTGACAAGTTTATGTATTTGATTGGTGATAAAAAAAGAAATCTTTAAAAAAATTCTAATCTACATTATAGTCCATACTACTTTTAGAGAATGTAAATTTTGATCATGCATCTGAAGATCATAACATCACAATCTAAGTAAATAGAATTCATTCTTATACACAAATTTAAATTTGTTATGAGCACATGTGCCTATATTTTTAGAGAAAACAGAAGAAGAATGAGAAGTGTGGTATGGTTAGAGAAGATTTGGAGATGAAGAAAAATTTTAACCGGGAAAAACTAATCATTTCATGAGGGATAGTGGCAAATTTGACTTCTTTGGAAAAAAACGATAAAAAGATGATTTTTTTACATAAAAGTCTAACAATTTAATTTTCAAAACTTCTAGACCAAATTGTAAGCTAACACAAATAACAAGGAACTAAAAATTATATGTCACTGTTACATTATTATCTAGAGATGGATTCATAAAGTACAGGAAACATAAATAATAATATTACTACTTTGCATGTCTTTGTGTGCGTGCACGACTAGATAAGAGAGAGTCTATCATAATTTAGACAAAATTATTCCAATGATATGAAAAAAAAATCTAATTTACTGTGACGTAGAATATTTACTCTATTGTCAAAACCTACTTCTCCATTCCAAAAAAAAAAATTCAAAAAAAAAAAAAAAAAAAGAAATATAATTTCCTGACCTGATTAACAAACTTCCTTCAAAAAAAAAAAAAAAAAAATTAAGAAATATAATTTCCTGACCTGATTAACAAACTTCTTACGAAGATGTTGTGCAAGAACGACAGCATCTAGCTGCAAATAAAAACATCAAGTAAACATCAAACAACAAAATTCATTCAATCAGCAATGGGTATAAAATAATACTTTAAGTTATTTGTTGAAAATTATATGGTTTACGCCTTATGTGATTTCAATATTGGACTGCACCTCTTCATTTCTATTTGCTTTTGCTTTCACATTGTCCAGCTCAAGCGTAAGCAATGCTAGAGAAAAACAAGATGGCGGAAAAAATCTGAACGGGAATCCATTATGTTAAATAAGAAAACAGAGATAAAGGCAATCTAAAGAAACATAACCAAATTAAGATACGAGGAAAAGATTTTTTTAAAAAAAGTCTCACGTAATAACAGATATTTGATCGCCGGCCGAGACTTTTGTGTGCCGGCGTTGGATAGAATTAAGAGCAATTTGACCATCCGGAATGTTGCCATGCTTAGTAAGAACTTATTAAGGATTGATTCAAATAAATGCAAAACGAACATTAAACAATTTAAAAGAATAATAGAACAAGTTCGTGGCACTCGTAAAGAAACCGATCCAGGATTGAAGAATCTGAATGTATAAAATAGCCGAGTAAAGGATATATGAGGGAAAGAACAAGAGAATCTCCAACGAGAACCAGGGCCGAGCCGGATCCCGGTGTTGCGAACTTCCGAAAATCGCCGGCAGAGCAGAAGGCAAAGTTGGTGAGAGCGAACTCCTGGCTCGGCGTGTTCACAACGATCATTGTAGCCCATGCGCCGCCTCGCTCTGGATTTCCCCTCATCTGCGACAGCTGAGAGAAGTGGAATTACTAGGAAGGTCGGGATCGGAATCGGGATAGCTTTGAAAGCCAACCTCGCTCTTCGTTGGCTTCTTCGTCGTCAAGTAATTTGAGAAAAGTGGGTGTAAACGAGCCGAACACAAGCGAAGGGAGCACATCAGCTAGTTCTATGGCCGAAAAATAATATTTAAGTCCTGGGCTGCCCACCACCCACAAGGGCTCTTTTGGGAGGTGACAAGTGGTATCAGAGCAGATTACTGCCTGCCAGGTGTGTGGACTCTCCATGGTCCAGTAGGACCCTAGGTGGAGCCGATTCGTGATGAGGGCGTCACGTGATTAGGTGGAGAAGAATGTCATGAACAAAGTCTCATCTCGGCTAGATGTAGAGCGGAAAAACAGTATTTAAGTCATGTGTTGTCCACTTCTCTTAAGGGCTCTTTTGGGAGGTGACACCTTGCTTTGTTAGTTTAATGAGTCGAATAAGAGTGAACATAAAGAATAGTTTTGACAATTCTAATTGTGTAGTCATAAATTATTAAAGATTTGGACAAAATTTTAAAACTTTTTGTTTATATTAAAACATCATTTGAATCTAATTTAATAATTTTTATTTTATTTTCTTAATTAATACTTTTAATTGATTATAAATTTTTGTAGTCTTGTATCAATTAATTTTTTTAAAAATACTACTCATCAAATATATATATATATATAAATAAATAATTGATTAGTAGTATTTCAAGTCAAAACGAGCCGAACACGAACGAACAAAACTTTCTTTGTGTTCGGCTCGTTAACTTAACGAACAAGCCAAATACAAGCTTCTTAATGAGCCGAACACGATCTGTTCGTGAAAAACGAGTCGTATTGACAGTCCTAGAGAAAACATCCGCAGAAATAATTTGGAACAAATTTTATAAAGGACAATTTATAAAGACTTTTTAGGGCAATTACAACGTAGTATTCAATTTTTTTACTTTTTCTAAAATTTGCATTTTCTTTCATTCACTTAAATATCAAAATTCATCATAAAATTCATGCTCTTATTTTTTTTTTTATCAAATTATCAATAATATGATAGTGATTGTTAGTTTTGTAAATAATAAAATTTTGAATGTTATGCATGTAAAATTTAAAATTTTCTTGTAATTTCATATAAATTTAAAAAATATATATATAATTTAAAATTTAAAATTTAAAAAAGTATCACTTTTATCAAATTTATTCAAAAAATTAATTAACATATTTTTATAAATGTAAAATGAATTATTTTTTAAAAATATTTTGAAACAAAATTATTAGAATAAATTTTAATGTCTTATATATTTCTTTTTTAATAACTATTTATTTAATTATATTCCTTGTAAATATTATTATATTTTAAAAAATATTTATAAATTTTTATTTAAAGTTTTGAATTAAACTATTTAATATTCTTTACTTTTATTTAATTTCCAATGTTTATTCAAATTAGTAATATAATTTATAATAATTATAATATAATAAAACATAAATATTACATCGTATTTACTTTAAAATAAATTTGTTCTTCTTAAATAATTAATTAGGATTTGTTAACCTTGTTTTTATTATTTTTATATGTCCTTCCTTTGTAGCTATTTAATTTTAATTTTAATTTCTTTATAATATGTGCATTCACTTTAAATGTTATTAGTTGGGTGGAGTATTGAATTTTTATTTTATTTTTTATTATTTTAAAATTTTCTAAAAAAAAATTATTTCTAAAAAGCCTTACTAAGAAAATATATATATATCATAAGTAGCTTGTTTAAAATATTATATTTATTTTCACCTTTTCACTTATTTTTGAAGCTATTATTATTATTATTATTATTATTATTATTATTATTATTATATATATATATATATATATATGTATGTATATTGCTACAGAAATTATCAATGTTATTCTATCATATAATTTGTCATAGTTGAATGTTTTTATGAATTAAATTATTTCACTCAAATTTAATACACAAAGTTTTAAACAAACAATTCATAAAAATTTCTTTGTTCAGAGCATTCATTAAGTAAAATATCTAATTGCTTAGATATACATTGATGAACTTTAATAAGTATTTCATTACATTGAAATGAAATGACAAACATAAGGATATGCCAAATTTAACTCTAAAAAAACAGAAGCTTACATAAATCTTAATGATTTATTAAAAAATATTTTTTTAATAATGAAATTTTCTTCATTGAGATGATAATTTGGTAGCATTGTTGTATTTTATTTCTCTTATGGGCATTTTAGTTATGTCTCCTTGATCTATTTTTTATTATATAAACTATGCGATAAAATAATTGAGATATATGACTGTCGGTCTCCAAATGGGAATCTTGTCGATTGCTTTAATTTATATGTATATAATTTTTTTTTTAATTTTAAAATGGTATTTTAATTTGAATAAGATCCAATAGATCTCATATATAGGCATGGACTCAAATTTTTCATTCTCGAAGGACTTCGTAGGCAACCGTCGTCAATCTGTGTGTATAATATTCCGACATTGATTAGAAATTGCAAATAAGATAATCGAAGGAGGGCATTTCTTGGCCTAGTTTGGGTAACTAACATATGGATATTTGGGGTAGCACCTAAAATATGTAGTTTGTCATGCATATAAGTAAGTTATATTTTTACTGAGCAAAAAAAATCATTTTTCATTAGAAATGTATTTGTTTTATCATCATATTTTATAATTTGTAAATTATGTTATCCACATGTTAGTTACACAATCGGGGCAAAATCACCAGCAACCTAAGAAGGCAATGGTCATCTCTTATCAAATATCAGTGAATAGTACTGCCAATCATGTGCTCTCACAATGTCCTCGGGTCAGGAGATACAAATATTGTTTAGTCATCCCGAATTTCTCACAAATGCTTTTGTCATCATTGCTCATACCACCAACACGTCCAACTTATGTGTCAGCCTGATGGACCATATAAATTGTCATGTTTTAAATATCCAAATTTGCTCAAAAAGGGTTTGAGCACTATATCCAAGGCACATACCCCTGAGCATTTGGTATTATTGTAGGTTAAGTTGTAGCAGAGTATTTCCATTTAGTATGTGTTGATTTAAAGAGTCTCGAATCGTATAGGATTTCATGTTTGTTGGGTTTTAGCGATTGTTGTAGTTTGAGGACGATTTTCCTCAACAAATTGTAGTAAATCTAAATGTGCAACAAAATTTACAAAGCTTATAGAGGTGTAAATTCCAAGATGTAATTCTGAAACACCATAAGGTACCCTGGAACATCGCTAGTTCATTTAACATTTCTACATTGTTGAGTTGATCAACCCGTTTATTGTGTATTTTCATGTTTTAAAATATGCTCAGTTTTTTATGTCTTAATAATCCCATGAGTAGGGGTATTGGTCAATTCTTGACACTATGGTTAGATCATATGGATAAAACCCTAAGGGTATATTTACAAGTCATTAAAGAATTTACACTCTTGCCCCTCTCGATTGGGATCGAGCTTGTAGTGTTTTAAAATGTTCCATTATCACTTATATTTCATTTTTTAAGTATCCCTTAAATGATATTATATTAAACCTAACTCACTACTAAGCTTTTAAGGCTTAAGAGGTAAACTTGTAATTAAAAAATAAACTTTATGAAATATGTTTGATCTTCATTGAAAGGATTGAACTCTATTCAAACATTAAGTGAGGGTCCCAAATGAGTGAAACATTAATCTTCTGACTCATACCCCTCACTCTTGAATCATTTCAGACTCTCATGTCTTCCTAAACACAACAATTCAAGTAATTACAATTTTATCCATTTATTGAAAAGTCATGAGTGGGTTACTACCTCATTTACTCTTTGTGATTTAATATCCTTCTCTTTTGGTTTAACAAAAAATTTAATTAAATTAGACTTAGGGTGTAAAATTCAAAATTATATGTATACCCTTAGGGTATACACCCCAAAACTTTTATATTTTTAATCAAATGACCAAGAAACATTATTGGCCTCTTACCCATAGATTAATTAAGACGTCAGAAGAGTTGTATTTTTTTTCTAAAATTCAATTATTTTTTGTAATTATTTTTAATCCTCAAATTTTAATTTATAATGTCAATTAATTTAATTAACCAAAAAAAAACCTTTGATGTTAGAAAAAATTTATGTTGTTGCTCAAAGTCAGAGAACCTCTTGGAATAATTTTTATGATTTTTTGAATTATATTTTAATTTTTATAATTTTTTAATTTATTTCAATGGACAGAGGTGATTATACTTTAATGAACTTATTAAACTTGATTTTATAATTTTATTTTTATTTTTATTTTGTTTATTATTATTATTTTAAATGGACAGAGGTGATTATCATGGGAAATTAAGGCTTTTTGGGTTAAAAGTGTTCTCTAACTTTGGAAAGATCAAAGAACATCTCTAATCATGTAAAGAATCGACCCTGAAATTCTCAAGCCACGATGATAAGTATGTAACTATTTATGATTTAAATAAGTTTTAGGGTTTTAAATTAATTTAAAATTAAATCTAAGATAGTTATTTTAAATTTTTGGTTCATTGAATTCTTCTCTGTTCACTAAGCACAGATATATTTTTATTTTATTTTTCGAATTTTTCTACACCAAGATATGATTTTGTAAAGTTATATCTCATTTTTTTGAATTTATTTAAACTTAAAATATCCTATTCATCAACTTAACCACGCAGCGTCCAACTCAACCTCGGTGTCCCCGAAAGACCATGCAGCGTGCTCTGATTGATTTCCCTTTTCACGTAGCATGCTGACTCGGCCCTCCTCACTTAACCGCTTACTTTCCTGCACATTTTGGACTGATTTTCCAATCATATTACAATGCTATATCCATCTGTTGCAGAAAATCTACCCATGTATTGTTCAAGCTTGTTAACTGCTCAATAACGTTGAATTAATTCTGTTGGTGAGTACAGGCCGTCACTAAAAACATACTACAAGCTAAAGATTTACGACAAAACATGAAGTATGAATTAACTAGTCATTGTTCAATTTCATTTTCTTCATCTTCATTACTATCGCCTAAAGCTTATGCATTTATTTGTACTAGACACCAAGGTTGTTATAGCTTCAAGGGGCCATATGGCACATGTGTGTCTCGCTATTAATTTGCTAACGATAAAATTTTAGCATTATCTAATGATTTGCTAAGTCTTTTCTTTCAAATTTTTTATATTTTAGCTACCCAAAACATGAAGTATGAATTAACTATGAATTAACTAGTCATTGTTGTAGTTTTGGCTACATGACAAGCTCAAGAAATTCATATAAGTAAATTAAGGCAGGGAATTTGAAGTAATGGAAGGTAGTAATAAGTTATTGTGTGCTATACTTATCTTTAGGCTCCGTTTGAGGCAGCTTATCCACTGTAGTGGCGTTTTGAAAACACCGCCTCATTGTTTGAAAATTACGTTTGAGCAGCTTATTCGAAAATGTTGTTGGTTTTTTACATTAAACACGGAACACTGGTCGAACCCCGCGATCCGCATTTCTAAATAAACAATTTATCTATATAAGCATAAACTACCCTAAACGCACCCTTAGCTTGTTTGATTCATTTTGATATATTGAAATGTCTCAATGATGTGATCACATAATTAAAATTGATTTGTTATTTTTATATATTTATAAACTTCTAATTAATAATAATAATTATGACAAAAATTATAATATTTAATAATAAAAAAAAATAAAAATTGCTTTATCTTAGAATTAATTGCTAATTTTAATGAAAAAAAAATTAAATGAGCTTACATCACATAATTATAAAAACAAAATATTATGACAAACTTTGAATTAATTAATAATGTTTAATCAATGAAAAGAAAACCAAAGTTTTTTTTTTTATTTTTATCGCAATTGCACGCAGTTCATTGCCATTTAAATTGGGTTAAATTACTATCATACCATTGCTCATAGCGATGAATTTTTTGTCGTGATTTCACTCTCTTAAGAAGCTTTTTAATATTTAACATAAATTGATCTTTATGATAGTTATAAAGAATTTATATATTAAAAAGGTGAATATATAATAAATATTAAAAATGTAAATATATAGAGAATCTCTTTTTCTCTCTCTCACCCACGAACACTGTCTGTCTCCCCTGTCTCTGTATGCACACACAGTCCCAACGCAGCTGATACCGACGAGATTCCTGGGAACAGATAAAGGTGAAAGGGAGGAGGAGCGAGAGGAAAGCAAGATCGAGTGTTTAACATAACTAAAAAGTCAGATTGAGTGTTTTGAAATTTTGGCTAAATTTATCAAAACACATATCTAAAAAATTATTATAAATCCATATTCTTCAGATGAAAGGGTAGGAGAAGAAGAGTGAGGTAACAACTAAAGCATAGTTTTGGAATAGAAGTGCAAGATCAATGATTACTATCAGTCGTCGGTCATCACTAGTGGTTTTTGTAACCCAATTAGAATTGTTATAGCCCAACCACCGGTAGGTGTTGTAGCCCAATTACGATTGTTATAGCCTAACTGCAACTGTTGTAGCCCATACCACTGTTATAGCCTAGATATCACAATTATAGCCCCACTATAGCTTTTGTAACCAAATTATCACTTCACAGTCATGCTTACTAGTTATCCCAACATAGTTGTGAACATAACTTTACAATTTCATATTCCTTAGTTTAAATAAAGAATGGATCAATGTACCTTTAATTACATAGTTGATTGCTTTGAATGAGTTAGACTCCATTTTTTTCCTTTCTGAGGTTTTCATATAAAAATTAGGTTGTTTCTTACATTTCTATTTGTGTGTGCTAGAAAATTATATTGAGCTAAGACTTACGATTGATCACAAAATAACACCGTCATAATATGATGATGGTTATAATGTGTATGTTCTCTAATGGTTTTACCTCTCAAGTTGTGAATTACAAGACGCATTTGAAAGGGTAAAATGCTCTATATAAGTTAAAGTTGATTTAGATTTATCCACTTAAAAAAAAAAATTCACCATTAGTTTATAAGGTCTCTTTAGACAATGAAATCTATGGGTACCAACAAGAATACTATGATTAAATCATATCAGCTACCTACACTACAAATTTCACCTTTAGTTTACAAGATCTCTTTAGACAATGTAATCTATGGCTACCAATAAGAATACTTAGATTAAATCATATCAGCTACCTACACTAAGTAGAGTAAGCTTCAAGATAGTTCGAGACGACAGAATCATATAATTTTGATTCATCACACTCCTACAATTTACTCTAAGCTAGAAAATTAATGTTTTATAATTAAATGTACTTGATAATTTCTCCAATTATAAAGAAGATAATTAATTATAAGAGCTTACATCTATAAAAAATCTCAAAATAAACCTTAAAATTGCATTATCATAAAAGCAAAATCTCTAAATATATCGTATCCATAATCTAACGTACCTTCTAAAAATTTAACCAAGAACTACCCACGAAAACCTACTCACAAGAGGGTTCGGGCCACAAATTTTTGGAGCCCATAAAATAATAAAAATCACTAATTAAAAAATTGATTAAAAATATTTTTCCCCCTAAAAGTCTAATTAACATATCTTCTCTTACTTGATTTATAATTAACACAAATTGGAATAACTCACTCATTTCGAAAGGTATGGGTTAAACATTACACTAATTAAAAAATCATTGCAGAAATCACTCATTCCATAATGCTAAATTAAGCTTTAATTCTCTTAAAGAATTTTTAATTTGACAAAAAAATAGATAAATTGAAAAAAATTTATTATTTTAATCTCTACATTTTTAACCAAGAATCTACTAACAGAGACAAACAATTACAACTACTGTTCATAACAATAATATTCAAATACTAAATAAAAATAAAATTAAAAAAAAAACTAAATAAAAATAATATTAAAAACTATCATTATTAAACTAATTATAACACTAAACTAATTTCAGCTATATCTCCAATAAAAAATTACATTTGCATGAAGGAATCTAATATATAATTCCCGCTGGTGCGTCATTTAGACAAGGCCATTGGATCCTCCAAATAGACCAAACGCTGAAGCATGAAAGAAGCCCTCACATAGGACAAATTATTGTGTCCAATAATAGGGTGCCAAGTGGCAACCCGGGCCAGAACCGTGTATGTCAGTAGGCCCAAATTGTCACGTGGCCCCCTGTTACTGAACACCTGATGCAAATTTACATTAGGTGTCCTCATGCAATAATTTCACCTTCACGAAAACACTTGTGTAGGACATTGTCGCTCCTATTTCAAGCAATTTTTTATTGCACTCCTGTTACCATATTAAAAGTTACATGCTACACTGAATTTGTACATTTTCGATCAGGAAGTTTAAAATATCACAAATTCAGAACTAGAAAAAACTTCATTGGAATTCATTTTGGGCTTCATATGTTCAAATCATGCAACATTTCTCAAAAAATAAATTGATAAGATCAGAACTGTAATAAATATGACAACAGATAGGAGCTACAAACCTCTTAGAAATCCATACTGACACTTCCAGTGAATTGCTGCAACATTGACCATGCAAAATAAATTTCTATTTTCCTTAATTGCCCTCTCATATCAGTGGGAACCATACCTTAGGGAGAAAAGCATGAAGTCTATGATGATGCCTTTTCCTTCCAGCTGACAGTGACACACTCTAGAAGAATGAAACTTTTCCAACAAAGCAACTAAGCAGTAGCCGGATCTTCTGTGAGATATTTACAAACTAAGACAAATCTTTGATCCAGACAACATCCTTCACTTTTTGAAACAGAAGCAGCACAGATCCTATAGTGATAACCATGAGGAGATAATTATCAGATTTCCATAAATACAAAGCTCAAGTGGCATAAAAAATTCTAGAGAATGGATTTCTAATGTAATCAAACAGACTAAAATATCAAATTTAAAAGGAAGCCTATATTTCCTTTAAGGTTCTGAAATAGTTTAAACTGTTGTTTTACAAGTCGTAGAGTGGGACAGTTATTGTTCACGTTTCACTGCTCAAAAAATTAAATTTTGTCAGTTTTGCGATTTGTAAGAATGACTTTCAAAATCAGCAAAGTAAATAAGGGTAATAGAGATAAATTGTCCTCACAATACTTCTCATTAATGCTTCAAGAAACGTTCATTTCGCAGAAACCATACATACAGTAACCTTTTTTTTTTTATATGAAGCATATTTCTTAAGCATAAATGCCATATTATATGTTTTTTTTAGAATAACTTTATAATATTTCACAATAATAGAAGATGTTATTTATATCCAAAGATAATATGCATATCATATATTATAAAATCATATAAAATTAAAAACAAAATGCAAGACAAAGAAACTGGCTTCAATGATAGGTTATCTGGCGTGAAATATCATGTAGAAGAATTTAACATTTAAAAGGATGAAGATGCATGCTACAAATGATAGTTTGGGATTAACATATGGAATTTTCCTGCGTGCTTCAGACTTGCTTTTAATTTGAGCAGAGACCTACTCTAGTGGTCTTGCCCTATTTCCAACAAACCCAATTCCCATAATCTAAAAACAAGAATAAAAAACTGCTGCAAGCGTACAGATATTGTCATTTCGTAGCAATAACTCAGTATTAAAGATCTTAATTATGAGGCATGCAGCTTTTTTAAGGTGCATCCATTTCCAAGATTTTCAAAAAACATCAACAAAAACAACAAAGCCTTAATCCCACTATGTGGAGTCAGCTACATAAATCCTTTTTCTCCATTGCGTCCTCTTTAGTGTCATATTTTCTTTTAGTCCTAATAGATTAAAATCAATTTTCATCAATTGATTTTCTAAAAACATCAGTTAATAAAAATTCAATGTATGCTGTAAAGCGGGCATATGAAGATGAGTGACTAAATTATACAAATGTGACAAAGAGATTAATGAACGCGATGAATGTCACAAGATTTGTTTGTGTGTGACAATATTCTCCTACCTAAAAGCTTGATAACATATTTTGTTTTCCTACTGCTTTGAATCCAGCATGTAAAATCATAGATTGAGTTAACATTAATTGATTTTCTAAAAACATCAATTAATAAAAATTCAATGTATGCTGTAAAGCGGGCATATGAAGATGAGTGACTAAATTATACAAATGTGACGAAGAGATTAATGAACGCGATGAATGCCACAAGATTTGTTTGTGTGTGACAATATTCTCCTACCTAAAAGCTTGATAACATATTTTTTTGAGCTGCTCTTGCATCCCTGTGCTTGTTCAGGATGAATCCAGCATGTAAAATCATAGGCTTGTTCATAGATGATGTTGGTCCTACTAGGGCAGCGCCTCGTCTCCCATTTTCTTTCTCCATCCTCTGCTCTTCCCTATAGTAAGCGGTCTATTTTTTGCATTCAAGATGTCACATATTTTGGGCTGCTCATCTTGGCCCTCATTCTTCTTGCTCCGTACTGCTCAATGGACTCTTTCATTGGACGCTCCCAAGCTTTTGATCATCCCCACTAATCCTCCTTCACTGCGCTTGCTCCAGCCACTCCAATCACTTAAAAGGTTACTATACCTTCAGCTCCTAAGGTTTTGGTGGTCCCTTCTAATCAAGATTTGCCACCCCATTCTTTAATCAGTCCATTCATCCCCTGAAGTTTCTTTGCCTTTTACTTGTACCTCGCGTTCCTTTACTATGTTTGAGGTCCATGAAAACTGTAGTTTTCTTCCATCAAACTAAAAATTCTTACGTACAAAAGCAACCTTTTCTTTCTAAGACAACCAACGATTAGTTTCAGTGCTGCTGATCTCAATAAAATAACTTGACCATTCACTTTTACTATTCATGGTAAATTTCCAAGTATATTATTCATGAATTCATACTAGATTTGCATTTGATCAGTGAGTTTTCAGTTTGTTTATCATCATTACATTATCATACTTTTTTAAGAGTCCGATCATTTCAGAATTTTTTCTGTGTCATGCATGCTATGTAAGCAATTTCTCAATGAAAGTTTTGAAATTATACCCCCATTTTGACACCAAGAAACCACCTACCAGCCTTATTTGAATGGCTTTTACTAGGTTGTGTTTACATCACTTCAATCAATCAACCGTACATTGATTTATTTTTAGCAAATTTTGCAATTTGACACCACTATCAACCATTTTTCTAGGCATTCCATGGTAAGGATCTTGGCTAAAATGAATGTTACCTCTCCTAATTTAGGGAGGAATGGGATAAACTTACCGTGGATTCAGAGTTGACCCTTTTCTTTTGACCGTTGGATTTTGACTCACGGGAATTCGAAGGGATCTTAGTAGAACCACTATGTTTCTCCTCCCTCACTTGGTTAAATATGTAACTGTAGCTATCAGCTGATGCAGGATCCATCACATCCCATTCACCAAATTTTGGCACAGCCGAGCCTTTATCAACCTGTTTGAATCAAAGTGGCATCAAATGGGAGCTTATAATATCACCAGAGTTGCAGTTTTTGCTAATATGTTAATATGAATGTGATTGAAAAAAAGGTGCCAATTTACCGAATAATCGTTGCGATCACTAGGCTTCATTTTAGTCCTTCCTGGAGTGTTGGGAGCAAGTCCATGCTTATCTGATGAGGATCTCCTTTCTCTAGAAGGAGAAGAAATCGTACCTTTGCTTGATGATCTGTAATGAAGATGAGGATGAACAGGAGAGCGGTCGGTGCTGTGATCAGATTCGACATTACTCTGACTTTGCTTCCTAGGGGGATGACCCAAATTTCCTTGATCATGACGCCTGTTTGGTGAACCTGAGACAAGCTTGTGAGATGGCAAGGCTTCTGCACTCGTGTATTTTGAAGCTTGGTTCCTGTCAGCATCTTCTCGACTCTTTCGTCGCTCATGTTTCGCCTTTGCCGATCCTTGACTAGATGGTGGATAGGTATGAATTAGAGGACCCTCCTGTTGAAACGCTTCTGGATTTTGAAGGGGATCATTTGGATTGAACAGCTTTGTTGCATTCTTTCCCTTTCGGGCATTCTCAAAATATTGTGTATAGGGAACACTGCCATCATTCTCCCACTTTCCAAATTGGGGCACCCGAGCATTTTGCTGCAGTCAAATGGATCAATCAACTTGTGTTAAATAACGTAATAAATGAAGAGGGAAACAATGAACAGCCTGAGCAAAGTTTCATAGTAACTACATCTAAAGCCTAAATACAAACGATAAATTTATCTTTCTATGCCATTCATTTTAGCATCTCATTTGCACATAGCTATTTTTTGACAGTTGTTTTTTTCTTTTTGTGTCATAACGTGATGTTTTATGAAGAAGCTCTTCTGTAGTTGATGTAGGACATCTAAATGTAGATATATGATGCACATGATAGGAAAAAACAACGCAAATGTAGAATTCACAACCAAAGGCCATCAAACAAACAAAAAGTCATCTTTTTATGCAAACTAAAAAATATGAGAAATCCACGTGTCGTGTGATAAAAAGCTCTATTCCATCAAAGAGATTTAATGGACATTTGAAATCATTAAAACCCCTAATGCACCCAGAATTTGAAGGTGCAATTAGAAATACAATTGTAGCCAATTTGACTTTAAAACAATCACTTGTAAAATCAATAAGGAATCACCTGGAAGGAAAAGACTAAAAAAAAAAATTCACTAGGTGACCTTCCCTAAGAGCAAGTAATTGCTCTTTCATTAGGCTAGAAGACATTAACATGCAACAATGCATTCAAGATTAAAAAAAACATCAAAACTTCCGTAGAGGAAAAATGATGACACTGGCAAGTACATACTTCCTTGAAATGTCCAACCAATAAAAAGATCATTTAAGCATGTTTAGTTTGATTTCGTTTCCAAATTTAATTACATGCAACAATTTTCTTTAATTGGAATATGACTGTGATGATGTGCATATAAAAACAAGAAGTAATCTCTTTAGTTACGATATTCCAGTCTGGACAATCCCCAGTTTAAGTTGGTTCAAGTTTTTAAATGGGGATTCCTACTTGCTATAAAAAAATATATGACAACTTGGATTTATTATGATGGGCTAGCCTGGAAATTTTTGAAATTTTAGCTTGGGGGATTCTTTGAATTTGTAAGGCATGGATGGCTGCAGTTTGAAAACAAGTTTTTGTATATTTCAGTTTTGCGGCATAAGCCCAATAGACACTGCAGCTTCTAGAATTTTGCTGTTGTGGTCATTTAATTTAAATTTATCTGTCATTTTAACCTGTACCGTCAACCAATTTTCTATTTCAGGTACTCTCGTGAACAAATATTTTGAATTCAGAACAAGAGAATTATATTTGGATGTTTATTGAGTATTTCAAGTTGGATATAATTTGTGGAATAGAGACGAGTAATTTAGAGGCAGTAGATATCAGGAACTAGAATTATCTTAGAAATGCATCAGTAAAATTAAATAAAATTTCATATTTTGTTTGATCATGTGCACATGGGTAAATATTGAGTTCTTTGAGTGCGGTGCAAGAGTGACTATCAATTTCTAGGGAAAGCAATTTTTTTTTTAACCAACATGAGGCCTCATTTTTTTCTACATGAATTAATTCCTCTTCTAACTATTTTATTATTATTTTTCCTAGCATTTAGATTTTAATCAAATATCACACAAACAAGGTTTTCAAAATGTGGTCTGAATCCCATTAGGATTACGATTTTTATGGTCTCATATTTCTAATATTTCTTCTTTAATTTAAAGCGCCATTAGATTATCATTTAGTTTAGACTTATAAATCAAAAGAAAGTATCTGTATAAATTTATGACATCTAAAAAATCACTGTTTAAAATGCAAACTCCTAATCTGAATTATATATTTTTAAACATCATGTCATCAAGTTGCATTGCATGAAAAACGTTTCAACTACATAGCTTAAATTTGTGTTTTTAAAACCATCTATCCCTCAATTGATTCTCTCAACAATTTATGATGCAGGGCGGGGGGACGCCATGCCTGTGCGGGTGTGGCAGATGCCGCACACAGACTGATTTGATACAGGGGGAGAAGAATCGAGCGGTCCTCCCTTGCGCACGGTTCCCTCCTATTTGAGTAGGACCCACTCCTCTTTACCCAAAGAAGATATATATGTTATTTGTCGTGTTTAGGCCAATTTTTGCCCCAGTTTTGCTACCATTGACGTCTTTTCCCTTGCTAGAAGGTGGTTCTCTGACTATACTCTATTCTAAGGTGGTGATTACCTCAACATTTTCCTTCCATATTTCCCATAGCCTGCTTGCTGCTGCCCGTGCCTTGCGCCCCCTCCTAGCTGTTAACGCCTCTCCATGCTATTTCCAGATTGCTGCCGCCCCACAACACTGCATGCTTGTTGTCTACCGCTCTCCGTTTCCAGTACCTCAACGTGCAGCCCACCAGAGTCGATCCTTGCCCTAAAGGGATCTTTCATGTTTGTTGATACTTTCTTATTTTCAAGTGTCTTGTTTCTAATTCCCTATGAATTTTAGAAATAATACTTTCATTCGGTATGATTTTGGGTTAACTCTGATATCAATTTAGTTAAATTCTAAAAGCATGTGTAGAATTTGGCAAGATAAAGCATTTTCAATTTGTCGATGGATAAGTCTAAGTAACCCAAAATTGAAGATGCCATTCATTACTACAAGAAAAACGAGATAGCAATCGCATAACCTAGTATAATAACTACTATGCTAGAAGCTACAAAGAGTTCTGAGGATCAAAAACTCCCTATGATAGAAGCTACAAAGAGTTATGTGAACAAAAGACACTTCACTGTCATAATCAAAAGCAAATACAAAAATACACCTGCTAGAGAATACACAAAATGATACAAGAACAAAAGGCACAATATTAAAAGCAAAAGCTAACACAAAGATATGCAAGCTACATGATTCATAAAGACTATAGGAACTAAGACCACTGCACTACCAAAAGAAATAATTCAAATCTGCCACAGGATCACCATTTCAGAAAGCATAAGAAAATCTCAATCCATCAATTAATCCAACAGTATAACCCAATAAAGCCAACCACTTACACCAAACCACGCTAAAGGCTATCCAGGAAAATCATAAATATTACATATCATATCATATTCTCATAGGCATCATCACATATTATAAATGCTCTCAGACAAATTGAGGAAATAAAATCTTAAACAACATGAGAAAATCTTGAAATTATTAACTTCCTAATTTTATTGCCATTGTACACCAAATTTATGCTTGCAATGAGGCAAATATCAAATCTCATAAAATATGTCAAGCTTAAAAAACTTCAACATGAGTTAATTTAACAATTATTATTCATGAAACATACCAAAGCAAACATGATCAAGTCTAATGCAACAACCATAGAAAACAAGTTTACCATGTTAATGTATAAAATCTTTTTGAAATCTACAATCAATAATAAACACAATTTCATAGTTCGAAAAAGCTACAAGAACACAACATATACAACTATCTTGTGTAAAGTTGGATGCAGATTCAAAAGGAGGAGATGGTAAAGGGATAAGAATCGACGGCATGGGTTATGGGTTGATGAAATAAAGTTTATAACTTGAAATTCACATACACTTAATGCATAAGCATTTGTCCCAAATATGAAGCATGATTCTGAATGGCTTCTCTTTCTGACATTTAATATCGTAAAAGCTCAAGTAGAAAACCTTTCTAAATTGAAAAGCATAATTACGTTATAACCTGTTATAAATTTCACATGCAACACATTCACTTAAAATTGACAAAATTAATAATCAATCTTTAGTGAATATCTTCAAAGAAATGGCTAATGAATAATAAAATATGATGTGATGCAGGTAACACTAAAATAATTTGAATTCTAAAAAAGGCCAACTAATCGATCATGATTGGGGCAATTCATTTTCAAGGGTAAATTAAAATAATGTTAAAAAACCTGCCAAAGATATTTGCCATTTTATGAAGATTTTATTGCTCTCATTTGAAGAGTTCCTAAAACCAGTGCCTCACTTGTGAGAAAGATAATTGTCGATCAAGACTTGATATTCCTCACTCTCTTATATTTTTGCTGCCGCAATGGCTCTCCTAATGCCAGAGAGAGCTTATAAACTCGTGCTCAAAGGGTTTGGTAGGGAGATTGATGAATCGCTCAATCAAGATCCCATAGTTGTCATTCTAAACAAATTATGGACTCTAACCTACTTAGTCAATTCAAATTGATCTGAATATCTTCATAGGCAATTATAAGTTGCTTCTTCTAATGACAAATCACAAATTGAAGTCGATGGTCATGACTATAATATAGCGGTCTCATCATATTTAACTTAACCACCCAATCAACAAACCTTTATCACAATTATTACTATAATCGTTTTGGGTTGGCTATAGGCTTCTAGTTAATTACACTTACGAAGCAACATTTGGGCTTTGTTGACATTGTGACTTGATTTTAGTTTTTGACTTGATTATTTGTAGGTAAAGTTTAGAGTTGACCGCACAATGGATTAATAAGTTGAATTTTTTGAGTTGGCACTAGGGTGAGTGTATCAAAAATGCGACCATTGGGGATAAATAATTATTGATAAATGGGTTTACAAGGAAATTCATTGGGGATTGAAACATTCGATGGGCTAGACAAGGTAGCATTAAGAGCCACATAGCTTACTCCTAATCTATCATGTTCAAAATAAGCTGCTTTGTGCCTTTAGACAGCTTGGATTAATTTTCTTCTCAACTTAAAACAGGTGGAATTATAGTTTAACATTATTTCTGATGGGATTAAAACATATCATCTTTGTGGATGGATATTAACATCTTAAAGAGACATCAACCCAGTCATCTCACTTAAGGGAAAATGAGGAATCTGATTGGGATTTGGTTTAGCCTCATCCTAGAGAGATAATTTAACTTTGTCCCAATATGGAGAAAAACATTTGGGGTAGTGGGGCAGCAAACACGTTTTACTTCCATGTTCTTCGATGACAAATGGAATTGAATTTACCTATTTTCATAAATTAGTGAAAATTTGACAAACTTTCATATTTTGATAAGAGTAAAATGTCAAACTAGTCCTATGACTATTTATATGAGATCATTTTATTCATAGAGTCAATAAAAGTGCTAAATTAATCTTCTACCATTTCAATTAAAACAAAAATAGACTTTTTTTTAAACAATTTCAACCCCTATTAAAAGAGACTTCAGAGTATTAAATCGACAATCTTATAGATTCTGGGAGTAAAATGGCTCCCAACAATTAGTGAGGGAATCATTATGTCACCTTTCTAATTTTGACAATATTTTTGACAAGATGAAATGTAGGCTTGGCATTTTTAATATAAGCAAAAATAAGTAAAAAGAAACTAGTTACCAAATTTCATTTTTTTTTAGAAGAAAATTAAAAGTTTTAAAATTTTGAAAGTAAAAATAACTCTAAAACATGTAATTTCTATGATTAAAGCATAAGGAATATGAACTTTCCTTGACGATTATTTACCTCTTTGTTGAAACTTTAAGGAACTCTATTCAAATCAGTGGCTTGGAATGACACACTAACACTTTAATGAACAAACTATGAATGAAAACATTCCACAACTCATTCTAAATAACAAACAAAATGTGGAAAGAATAAACTCAAGGGTGGCAGATTGGTGTTTGTTTGGCTTCACTTAAGCTTTCTTTCATTTACTCAGCCTCTTAAATTAATGTAATCATGCATAGTAAGATAAAGTGGCTTCACATTCCTTCTGTTCATCAATAAATCACCCATTTCAGCTTTTTGTTGTTAAGTAGAGGTCAAATAGTTTTACTTAAGCTTAAGTAAAAAATCAAGCCATTAATGGGGGTATCCAATGATGGTAGCCTTCGCCAAATGAAAATTCCTAACTCACCTTCAAAAGCTCCATAAAGTTTACATGTGTTCCTCCTTCGTCCCTTTGGGATCCACAACATAAAAAGTTAAGCCCAAGTCTTACATTAGTTTAACATTTGAAACATAGAAAACTCACTAAAAATCATACAAAGATTCAAGAATTGCATATTTAGTCATTGTTATTGCTTTAGAAAGAGTACTTTTTTTTCTTTTTTAGTAACTCACAATACTCTGATAAAATTATAATAGCATAAAAATTTAAGAAACCATACTTTTCTTATGAAATTATAGTAGAACATCATCTTAACCCTAGTTTATAGGGAGACAAAAAAGTCTATTGGTTTATGCTGAATAAGTTGAACAAAACATGGAGCGAGCATGTACGACGAAGAAATAATTAGAACTCATACTCCCTATGTAAATAACTATGCTTATAAATGACGATAACCATTATGTTTCTTCGGGAGTTGATCATATTTGATTTTGTAATGATTTTTTAGCCATTCCCTACACGTAGATAACTGATCTATATGGTAGAGGCCGGCCACAACTCTGTCAAGTCACCTTCAAATATTGGGAGCTAGTGCTCAACCACCACAACATCACATGACAAAAGACTAAACCACATAGATAAGTATGCCTCAATAGCTAAAGTAGATTTTAGGCTCTTAGCACTTGGATATTCATCATATAAGCACTCAACCTAAAATACATAAAAGAGAGAGACAGAGATAAAGAGAGGATCACGAGTTTAGAAAAACCCTTTCACCTTCTTCCTTCAAATCTCCACTAGTGCAATGAAGCTTCAGTAGGGATTCAACACAGAGGAGTTGCAGCGTTTATGGCCTAAGGGTGTAACAAGCCAATATTGATGGAGAAAGGAACGAGGGACGCCTTTCACTCTTTTATACATGTGGAACTAAAATCCCTTTGGTGTCAAGTAACCTGCTTGGACACTAGAATCGGTGTAAGTGAAAATTTTAACCTGAAGAGTTGTAAAAGGGTTACTGTCAAGTTAAAGTGGGGTTTAACAAGTTTAAAATGATTCATTCAAATCACAGAGCGTTCAACCCGCTTTATGTACAACAACTTGAGTTAGGCTCAATGATGTATTCATTATTCAACCTAAAAAAAATTAAGAGGTCAATAAATGCTTCCGAATGTGAACAACCTATAACAAACAATTAAAAAAAGATCGTGAAGAAAACTTCGAAGCAAACAATCTCCTTAATGAAGCATAATACAAAAAACTTAGATATTAAAGGTGATAAAAATTTGAAACTTTAGAATTGAGCATGTAGATAGATATTAAATTTCAATTTTCTTTTTAAGTCATCCATCACCAACAAATTCTCTAAATCATTGATGGAATTCTATTTCTCTCCACAATATTATTTTTACGAAATTAAATCTCACTAAGCCAAGAAACAAAATGAGGCAGGTGTCGGTGAACTTTTTTTTGAAAATTTAAATTTAATTTAATATAAAAGATATATAATTTTTTTTTTGAAAATAGAATGAATCTCATTTGTCTAATAGTTTACATAATTGTGGTCGATACTGCGAATACTAAACCTTCCCGAAAGAAAAGTGTATCCCTCGGCGATGGACTCAATCATGAAAACAAAGGGATTTGTGACACCTGTTTGGTCTGCGAATATTTTATGTGTGACCGACAAGTTCCCCTACCTAATAAAAGTTTATATAGCGTTTATTTTACCTAGTTTTCAAGTTCCATATAGAGACAATGCCCTATAGTTAATTACATCCTTGAGAAAACTCTCGATAATGATCAAAAGTACTAGTCTTCAAGAATTTAAGGTTTAGATTTTCATGGTAGGATGCAGAAAATCAAATGAGAAAGGACCAAATGAGAGCAATTATTTTAGAAGTCCAAAGGAAGGAAATGGTAGGGGAAATAACAGATCCTGAGGAAAACCCTCAGTGACTTTTCAAACTATTCAACTGTATGGCTGCATTTTGGAGAAGATGTTATTTAAGTGTTCAGTCATGTGAATTTTATTATTTGGGACTTAAACTTACTTAATGCCCGATTATGCAAATAGCCTAGAAGGATAGAAGAGTTTACATCGTACCAAACGACAACCTCGGAACCTAAGGTGAGTTAAGACTTACACTACACAACATGGTTGTACAGGAGCGTAAAGAGGGTGTAAGAATTTACGTCGCGCTAAACGAGTTACCTCGAAGTCCTATGAGTTTTTATTTAGACTAGGGAGAGGGATTAATGAAGAAGATCCTCTTACTGCTCGATCCAAACTCCTCGTTGTGCTGCCCACGAAGTTGGCTTTGAACCTCCTGCTGTAGTAGCAGCTCCAGGGTTTAAGGGTTTGAGGTTTGTGGTTTATAGGTCACAATTAGGTTTGTTCGTTGTTATTGTTCAAATGTTGAAATGTTCAGGGGGAAATTTTAATTTAATTTGAGCGACAATGGTTCAAATCTCACGGTTTCATCATTCCGCAATCACTATTTTTTTTGAATTTACTCAGTATAAATGAGTTATTGAACCCATTTGGATCAGAGAATTATTATTAGCAATCGTAGGTTACCTCATCCAAGAGATTCTCGTAAATCCAAAAAGGGTGGATTAAGGATGTTCATTAGATTTAAGTGTATAAATTTTCAAAAATGCATTTTTGTGATTTTGTAGATATGTAATGTAAGTAAAACATGTACAGTAATGTAAGAACAGGACAACAAAGTAAAATAGTAAGAGACTGCAGAAAATAACTATAAATGCGTACCTGAGTCTCTGCTACTGTTGCAAGGTTAGTATCATAACTGCAAGTAAGCAGGTGTAGATAGGTATTTAACGAGCACATCAAACATGACATACACATGGAAAAGAGCATGTGACACATGAGAGCTCGAAAAGGACCTGTAAAAATTTAAGCCTGGGTGGGCTCAGATCTGGGCTATGTGCTTTATAATCCATCTTTGGATAGAGGCAACCAGTCAGACAGTCCAACGAGGGGAATTCCTTGCCGCAGTCAAATTGATTAACGAATGGACTCTCGTGGTACCTTATCCAAATTTCTTTAGATTTTCATGTGTATAGGATTTACTTAGTGATCGAAAATAATAGTTTCACGAGAAAATTTTTTTTTGTCGTACATATAAGTATTTTTAAGATCAAGTGGTCCACAAGTTAATTGTCTTAACCAGCCTAGAGCTACTGACAACCTAAGAAAGTCAGGAGCATCCTCCCACCAAGAGTTGATGAATAATATCACCGATCCTACTCTCCCCTCATGGAAGGTCATCGATGCTGGAGATATCATTTTATTGTCCCACATTAGCACGCATAAGCACTATCATCATCGCCCTAGAAAAAAAATAGAACGGGGGAAAAAGAGAGGAGTCTGACCCAACTCCCATAATCGGCGAGATAGAGGAGTAGAATAGAACGACAACTGGATCAAATAAAAAAAAAGGTTGTTAAGTGAAACCCCAAAAAAATAGACAAGAGAGTTCCCTAAAACCAACTCTAACACATAAGCAAAAGCTCCCAAAATCGTCCCCCAAATCATCACTTAAATAGCCCCAAACGGCTCCTTTAAATACTACAAAACAGTGTGTAAATCAGCACTTGAATGCTATATAAACCTCTCCAAAATAGTGTATAAAACAACCCCAAAATGATGCTTTTAACGCCTCCAAAATTGTGTGTAAATCAACCCCCAAATGATATTTTTATATCTCCAAAACAGTGAATAAAACAGACCCAAAACGATGGGTTTAATGCCTTCAAAACAGTGAATAAAACAACCCCAAAACGATTGGTTTAATGCCTCCAAAACAGTGAATAAAATAGACCCAAAATGATAGGTTTAGTGCTACAAAAAGGTGAACAAATTGTGCCAAAATAGTAAATATATCAAGCCCGAATCACTGCTTTAAAGCTTTCGAATCAGAACATAAATCAACCCAAAAAAAAAAAGTTTTAAAGCTTCCGAATCAGCACATAAACCAGCTCAAAGAAAGGGTACTTTCATACATATCCGACAATTCTTGAGCATTTGCATATGTAACACTGATGTATTTACCACCCAAAAGAAAACCATTACATGCGTAGGCAAAGTGGTATGTGCATACCAATTGGAGTTTAGGATTATACATGTAAATATGTAAGAATCGATAGTACGCATGCAAATCCCAAAAAGACAAATTAGTTAGGAAAGGATAGTGGTAACACAACCACCAAATAATCACAAACTTATGTTAAAAAAAAATGACAATGATAAACTCTAACTATTCAATAAATCAAAAATTTTCAGAATTTATAATGTCAAATGGAAGCGGACTTTCTGCATTTCAAATTCACACAGAATGTAATAAGGCACAAATTTAAAGTGAAATATAGAATGATGCAAAAGTTGGACAGTGATACATGTCAAGCAAAGCAGGATTTGTCATCTAGCAAAGACGAGCTCAGAACGTCATATAATACCACCACTTCCAGTACCAGAGGCACTGTGGGTGGACGTTAACATGGATTTCGTGTTAGGAATTCCTGTGACCCAAAGGAACAAGGACTCCATAATTGTTGTAGTTGACTGATTCTCCAAGATGACCTATTTTGTATCATGTCACCGGACATGGACACCTCTCACATCACCAATCTATACTTCAAAGAGATTGCAGAGTTACATAGAATCCCCAAACCATCACCTCCGACAAAGACGTTGAATTCCTAAGCCACTTCTGGAGGACACTGTGGAGAAAGCTTTACACCAAACTCCAATTTAGCTCAGTAGCTCATCCACAGACAGACGAACAAACAGAGGTAGTAAACTGGAGACCTGGTAATCTTCTGAGATGTTTCGTGGGAAAAAAGACATAAAACAGTGGGATCTTTTCTAGCCCAAGCCTATGACTGATCCATCAGCCAAGCTACTGAACACTCCCTTCGAGATTGTGTACGGACTCAATCTGCCCACATCACTTGAATTGGTGTCACTCCTGCCCTATTCAGAAATCAGCAATGATGCCACAGAACGAGTTCACGAGATTCAGAAGCTCCACGAAGAAGTTGGTAAGAAAATTGTTAAACAAAACCACAAATATTAGGCACAGAGGAAGAAAGTGACCTCCAGAAATGCGACCTCGTATGGTTTCAATTAAAAAAAGAAAAAATTTCCCGTAGCATCATTCGGAAAGCTTATACCGAGAGTAGCTGGACCTTTCAAAGTACTTCAAAAACTAAACGATAACGCTTATAAGATCGACCTGCCTGGGGACTACAACATTTCAGCCACGTTCAAGGTCGCAAAGTTGACATGACAACATAATTTAAGAGCCTAGAACTTCAACAGATAAGGTCAAAGCTTCCCCAAACCCGGGAAACTAATGCGGGCACTAAAACAGCGCCCGAGTGCGGGTGCTGAGAGCACCTCGAAGCAGAACGCTTCAAACCCGCGAAGCTTCGCGTGGGCGAAAGCAAAACTGATCGTGCGAAGGCAGAAGGAGGCGTGAACTATTGCAAAGCAGGAAGATGAGGCGGGATCACAAAGTGGGAAGCGACGAGATAGTGAAACAAGCATGTGGGCAAAAGGTGCATCGCGAGGCTACTGCGCCCAAGAATTTCTTTCTGGATTCTTCTTGCTTTCCCCACCCCTTTTTATTTCTTTCCTATTTTTGGCTAGTAGGAGTCTATAAATTGTTGTTCTCTAGGTGTAAGGGTCAGTTTTGGTTGTGTAGTCTTCAGATCTCCTGTGTGGAGTCTTTTTCTCTCTTGCTTGGGCTATCCGACAACAGATGGTGCTCCGACTGTATCATGCTTAGAAGTGGGGTTTTATCCTTCCAATCTCCTTTTCTACTTCTCCCTTAGCCGTTGACCACCCCTATATCCCTCCACCACTCTACTGCCACCTCTACTCCCTCCACAATCTTACTGCCCAGCTTAACTACAACCAACCAAACATCATTACAACCTACCCAAACAGCCACCCGAGCTTCCCCACTTTTCCCTACCACCCTGACGATGCTACGACCACCTTCAAAACTCTTCCTATAGCCCTAACTAGAGATTAGTCTATTATTGTATTTCCTTTCCGTTTGAGTCATGTTGTAACCCTATTTCTATATTAATAAAAGTTTGTCTTTGCATTCCACTACCTCCTAACTAGTTTTTCTATCATAATTAGCATTGATGAGCTCTCAAACAGAGGGGAGAACCATCGTGCCTAGTGATGCCTTTCTACAGGCCATCAGAGAAGCCCAAGTGGGAATGACCCTGGTGATGCTAGAAGAAAATGAGATAGAGGAACCAATAACTGAGGCATTGTGTGACCATTACTAAAGGAGTTACAGGATGGCTTGAAATACAATAAGCCACCTGGATTGTCACCTTTGTGAGAGTTTCAACATGGCATTGATTTTATCCCATGATCAGTGCTTCCCAACTAACTAGCCTATCGGATGCGACCAACAGAGTATGAGGAGCTACAAAAAGAGGTTGAAGATCTGATGGCTTGAGGATTATTTTGTGAAAGCACCAATCCAAAAAATGGATTGTGTCGCATGTGCATAGATAACAGGGCTCTGAACAAGATCACAATCATGCAAATACTTCCTATTCCTAGATTGGATGACTTGTTTTTATCAGTTGAATGGGGCCAATGTTTTCACAAGATTGATTTGCGTGACGATTAACACCAGATTAGGATGAGTAGAAAACAAGCTTTAAGACACGAGACAGGTTGTATGAGTGGAAAGTCATGCCTTTTGGGTTGTCCAATGCTCTAATACTTTCAAGCAGTTGATGAATCAGGTTTTTTGAGCCTTCACTGGAAAATTTATAGTTATATATTTTGAAGATATCTTAGTGTACAATAGTTCAAAAGATGAACAATTACAACATTTGTACCATATTTTTGAAGTTCTTCGAACAGAGCAGTTATTTGGCCATTCAAAGAAGTGACACTTTCTTACATCACAGACGTACATTTTGGGATACATTATTTCAGCTGCTGGCATTAAGATGGACCCGACAAAGGTTGAGGCTATTGTTCATAAGTATGGGCCCAAACCCCACTTATTTGCTCAAGTATGCCAATTTCATGGTCTAACTTCCTTTTATAGAAGGTTTATCAAGAATTTCAACTCGATTGCGACCCCTTTAACGAAGCTTTTCAAATCACATCAATTTGTGTAATCAGATGATGCTTAGACTAGTTTTGAGGCTTTGAAGAAACAGATGACTCAAGCCCCATTTATATCACTTCCAAATTTCAACCAAGTGTTTATGGTGAAGTGTGATGCCTCTAATGTGGGAATTAGAGTTGTGTTGTGGAGGCTATCCCAATGTTTTTTTAGTGAAAGTTGAATGGTTCCAAAAGAAAGTACTCTACCTACGATAAGAAGTTTTATACTATCGTGAGGGCCCTTAGTCACCGGAGTCTTTAGCCGCTGGCAAGTGAATTTACTCATACATTGACCACAAAGCCCGAATTTTTTGAATAGTAAGAATAAGCTAAAAGGTAGACATGCCTCAAGGGTGAAATTCCCATCTTCATTTCATGTGGTGCTCAAACACAAGATAGAGAGTTAGAATAAAGTAGATGATGTACTAAGCCGTCGCAACTTATTACTCATGACAATGAAGTGCAATGTCATTAGTTTTGACGTGTTGAAGAGTTTCTATGTATTCAGATCTAGTGTCAAGATAGCCCATACAAGAAATACCATCAATCTGATGGATATCTCTTTTCAGAATAAACTATACATTCCTTGGAGTTCACTCAGAGAAAACATTTTATAGAAGTGTCATAGTGGAGGGATGACATGACATTTTGGCATAGACAAGTCGCTCTCCTTTGTAAAATAGAATTTTTATTGGCCCAAATTGGTACGAGATGTGGAGGGACAAGTCAAATAGTGCAGTGTAAGTCACCTAGCTGAGACTCGAAGATACGAAACTGAGCTCTACATTCCCCTTTCATGTTCCAAAAAGACCCTGATTGAACGTGAGCATGGATTTTGTGGCAAGCTTATGCTGGACACAATGAAGTAAAGATTTTGTTACGATTATGGTAGACCATTTTTCCAAGATGGCGCATTTTTTCCCTTGCCAAAAGGCGATGGATGTGTCATATATTGTCGACTTATACTTCAAGGAGGTAGTTCGCCTTCAAAGTATGGCCTGAAGCATTACAACAGATTGAGACATAAAATTTATCAATCACTTTGGAAGGACTGGGATAAGTTAGGTACAAAGCTCCAGTTTAGTTCAGCAGCACACCCTCATACAAATGAGAAAACTAAGGTTGTGAATTGCAGTTTGGGAAATCTTCTTAGATGTTTTGTAGGAAGAAATATAAAGCAGTGGGATTTGGTTCTTCCTCAGGTAGAGTTCGCCTATTATCGTTTTACAAGTCAGTCCACAGGTCACGATCCATTTGAGATTATGTACAAGTAGAACCCTCTTACACCTTTAGAGTTGGTCCATACACTGCCCGCTATTGAGCTTAGATCTGATGCTAAGGATCTAGTCAAGGATATTCAAACCCTACATGAGAAGGTCCAAAGGAAATTACTAAACAGAACACAGACCAACAAGTCCAACAAGGCTATGGTTTTCAAAGGTGGCATGGTATGGATCAAACTGAAAGAGTGATTTCCTATAGGTTCATTTGGAAAGCTGAAAGCTTAGAGCTGATGGTCTATTCAAAATTATTAAGATAATTCATCAAGGGCTACTAATAAGGTTGCTCAATTACTTCATCAACAACAACAAACATGATTTATTTAGTTTCACATTCAAGCATATATTCAATTTCTACTAAAATTTCCGAGTTAGGATATGATCTCATGCTCATTTTGCTTTTAAACTAAAAGTATAACACTTGATTAAATTTGGGTTTCAAGTTCATGAGCACGATGGAATGTAATTGCAAATTCAAATTCAACAACATCAAACATATGTTCACTGGTAAGTGCAAATCATCTTCTATATATGAAATATCTTTTAAAGAATATTCACAACCTAAAGTTTCATTAATTGAATCAACTTAATCAAACATTATTCATGTGTTGGTGTGTGCAAGACAGGCTTCAAACAAGAGGATATGGATTTTTCCTTAAGAATATCAAGTGCAGATATAACAATCCTAACAAAAATGATCTGGATCGTTCCTTATGAACATCAAGCAAAAACACAAAAATCCTAACAAAAAAAATCTATATAAAACCTACGATGTTTTCATTAAGCTATAGCTTAAATCATCTCTGATCCCTCGCTTAAAGCCATTAATGACATTAATAATAATAACATGATATTCCAAAAGAAAAAAATATTTAGCTACAAAAAATGTAAACATTCAATAACACTCAAACACATCATATTATATCATTTATAATCTTTAAATTAATCATGCAGTCAATCCCTCTATTCAATGAATAAAAAACATTGCTCATTCAATTCATGTTTAATATTAGCCAATGAACATTTACGGGTAGCATCTCCCAAAAATAATTGGTATGTCCCATTAAATTTAATTTGATACTTTTATTCTTTAGAAATAAAAAAAATATTATAACACTGAAATAAAATTTTCAAAATATCAATCCAACTTAAAAATCATTTATGATTATATCTCCCATCAAATGTAAAAATGTGCTTTCGGATTTCATGAAATTAAAGTTCTAGTTATTTAGAACTATAACCTATAATCACCCAATATCATTTAAATTGCAGTTTGTTATTATTTGGTTGCAAACCCCAGGAATTGTCATACCTCCATTTGATAGGATGATGTAATCTTAAGTTGGATAATAATTTGATGTACAATGTCTTTGGGTCAAAGGTTCATAATTCAACTAAAGAGTAAATAAGATGAAATTCAAGCAAACAAATGTAGAATTCATAAATCTAAAGAACAACAATCAAGTAAAATTTTTTATTCTTTTGATGCAGCTAGAAAATCTGAAAATGCCAAACAAGTATGTAATGATCCAAGTAAATAGAAAAAAAATTAACAAGGAATTAGGACCATAAAAACCTATAGTGCAATTGGAGTTAATTCCGTAATCAAATGACATATTTTAGCCAATTTGATTAAAATAAATCATAATCACAAAAAAAATAAGTAAATATTTAGAAAAAAGTTTAAACAAATAATTCAACAGATGGAGAAAATCAAAGTTGTATGTCGGTAAAAAAATATGAGTTTTCTTGAAAACTATTAATTGCTTTTGCATTATGTTCAAGGAAATCAACAATTAATAAAGCGCTCAGAATTAAATAAAATTTAAAAATTCTCATCAAGCAATATGTTCCAATTACACGCCTTAGCTTTTTTTAATAACCATCTAATCCCTGAATCAACTGCCTCTCATTAATTTAGTTTAAATCCTAAAGTACAAATAAAGGCAAAAGTAAAGCACTTTCGAATTGAAAAAAAAAAAGTCTAACTAGCATTAAAATTAAAGACATCCTTTAATGGTACAAGAAAATTGGCGCAGTAGAATAACTTGGTACAAGAACATAATTGCAAGAGAGGCTGCAAAGAGCTATACGAACCAAAAGCATATAATTAAATGCAAAAACTAGTGGAGAGATACACTTATTACAATATCCATAAAGGCTATTGGAAACAAAGGCACGGCATCCAAAAGCAAAAGTAATTTAAGATATGCGTGCTGCATGACCCTCAAAAGCTACAAAAGCCAAAATACTTGTACAGAGACGGTAAGAGAACAAAGACCTTCTACAAGATTAATAATCCAAAGACTTCCATAACAAATAGATATCTATCTAACAACTAATCGACTAATTAAACTAATAAATCCAATCACTTCAACCAAACCATACATCTTCTAATGGTCACATCATCGCAACCATGTTCTTAATGTTGTCAAAAATAATAAAATTTTAACTACAAAAACATAACAATCAATATCCGAACTATCAACTTCCTAATTCGCTTATCATATAATACCAATTTGTGCTTGCAAAAAGTGCTAACTTCTATTTCTATACGAATTCCAAAAGGCAATTGTTTGTTAAAAGTAACTAGTTTTGTTAAAATAAAATATAAAGCTACAAGGGTTTCATTTAAATCTCAAGTTGTTAATTTGACACAATATTCATGTGTTCGGTAGAACCATTGTGACAGCGTATCTGAATTTTTTTGCATTTGATCACCATTTCTATTTGTATTTACAAGGATTCATAAGGGTTTCACATAAAAATAGCAAAAAATTATACCAAGAAGTATTCCCTTAAGAAGGTTTTCAATGTCATTTAGGAGACATAACGTAATCCTCCGTGATCATGAAGAATTCACATCATATTTTTTCCTCTTCTTCAGTGGTTAGCACAACAGTAGGCCTATTGTGTAAGAAAGTGAGATTAGAAATAAGCATGACCGTATCAACTTGTTCACTAGAACTAGTTTAGCATATTGGAAGTGTAGATCAAGAAGATTCACAAGCAGCTGTTGACCTCATTTTTAGTGAGGTCTTAGTTTTCTACTCCCAGAAGGGCCAGAACCCAAAATCTAGCCCTAGGAGTTCCTTTTTGACCATCTTAGCGGACTAGTAATAGAGCCCACCTCCCGTAGAACTTCAAACCACTTCTTGACTCATTTTTGTGAAGAACTCGCATGAGTGGTTTCAAATACTCAACTTCTAGTTGCAAGGGCTAAGGACCAGCATCATAACCTAGGGCTTCCTCTAGAAGATAATTGATCAATCAATAGACATACGACCATGCCAACTAGTGTCGGTCGACCAAACAACACACTCGCCACACCACACACGAGGTTGACAAATTTTTAGCCCGACCGCCGACAAATTTGTCCGGACGACCCTGGATGGTGAAACGGACCACACCAACGCATTCGGAATGTCAACTTTAGCTAGGAAGGATACCCGTATTGCTAGGGTTAAGCGCGCGCACAAATGACACAAATATCGATACACATTTTTTTAATTAACTAGTCGCGGGCCCGAACTCAACACAGGTTCAACTCAGGTTCGATTTGGGCTGGATATGGGTTGAACACGGGCTAATTGACTCAGCTTATATAATTTTGAATTTCAAAATTTAAATGTCAAATTCATCATTTAATCCCCCATTAAATTTTTCCAATTAAGCTGACTGCCTGAAAAGAAATCATTCAATCTCCTGCCAATCGCTTCGCATAACGGCTATCGAGCCCGCTCCTTTGATTAATTCGCCCCACTGCTATTCTAAAGGAGAGACTCGCCTTCTTCCTCCGCCCTCAAGCTCTCACTGGACCGAAG
>NW_018164559.1:387404-405140 GCF_001263595.1 Phalaenopsis equestris | reverse complement strand
TGCTTGCTTCTCCTCTCTGCAGAAGACCGCTCGATCCTACTTCCCGCTACCTCACTCGACTCACTCACGCAGAAGAAACCCGCCGAGGCCTCACTCGCCCCTCCCGCACACAAAGCCTTCGCCTCCCGCTAGCAACCGAAGCCCTTCTCCCACTCCCGCTCACGACTGAAGCTCCTTTCCTGCTCGTGCTAAAACTCCTCTCCCGCTCACGATCGAACCTCTCCTCCTTGTCGAATAGGCTGAAACTGCTCGATCCCACTCCCGCTCGCCTTTGTCTGTCTCGACCGAAACCCTCGCTTGCCTCATCTTTCTGATTCGCCTCCTCCTCGCGACACCGAGACCGCTCCTATCTCAATCGAAGCCCCGCTCGCCTCTCGTCCGCACCAAAGTCGCTCGCCTCTCCTCTGCATGAAGCCGCTTACAACTGATTCGCCTCCCCCGGCTCTCGGCAGAACACCTTCGTTCTCTTTCGAAACTCTCTGTCGATCGTCTGCCACACTCCCACGCGTAGGTTTGCATTCTCCGATCTTACCTTCTACTTCGATTATTCCTTCAGTTCACCACAAACCTTTTATCGAAGTATTTGGTTCTAACAATTGAACTTTCTAAGCTTATTGCATACCACTACTACTGTCCTCAAACTTTTGCTATATCAATTAATCCTCTGCATATTTCATGTGAGTTGGTCTGACATTAGAGGTAATTTTAATAATGTCTTTTTCTATTCTTAATACCTGAACATTTTATTTGCGTTAGATAATATTCCAATCTTAATGTTGTCTTCTGAGAACGAATTGCATGGTTAGAAAGAATTATGTCTCCACACCTTAAATTATTTGTTATTATTTCTCCAAAACCAACTGTCCCTTACATTGGACGAAGCCTAGTTCAATTTGATTATGTCATATTGTCTAGATAATGTCAAGTTATGCACTGCTCTGTTTAAGCAATTGTTTTTTTAACAATTCCAAGGTTGGGGTACAGATATTTCTTCTCATGCTTCGTAGCTCCTATCATTTCATTTTTTATCAGTGTACTGGTTATGATGATTCAATATCTGTGAACATGTTATTTTTGATGAAGTCATACTTCAACTTTTGTTTGGCAATTGGAAGTGAGCATGAATGCATTTAACATGTGATAGTAAAGCTGATGTGAAGAGTCTTCTTTGATGTGGTTGACATTACTGGTTTTCATTATCAATTTGCTAGAGTTAACACATTTATCCTCTTCAGTTCTATGGGTCATTTTCTTTTTATACTTGAATATCACCACTTCAAAAAAGAATGAAAAGAAAAAAAAAATTTTAATATTTCATCCAAAAGTTTAGGAGAATTTACATGCACAAAGACATCGTTTTATGACTATTTTGAACACGGGTTTGGAGCTGTTTGGAAGTGACGTTGTGGGTTGTAATTTTTTTTTCCATTTCGTGTCTTATGGGCTGCATCTTTTTAGTCTATTTAGTGGTTTTTTTTAGCTTTATTTTTTTACTCTAAATTGTGAAACATTCGGATCGATCAAAACACTGTTTTGGAATAGATTTAAGCACTCTTCTCGAGAGTCTATTAATTACAGTTGTTGAAAGATTATAAACACTTTTATGTTGATTCACATGTTATTTCCCCATTAGGTTTGTTAGTTTTGGAAGTGGATCAACCTTATCTTTTTTGCTTGTTTGGTTACATTTTGTTAAATGGTCAAGTCAAAAATGAGAATTTCTGATTTAATTACTTGGAAGACACTTATAAATATTTGAGACTTAGTTGAAAAAACACTTAATTGAGGGTGAAATGTCGTGAATAACTTTAAACAAAGTTAAAACATAGACTTCTAGATTTTAGGAGCACACCCTAGGTGAGAGTTCATCCACCTAATTCTCAGCATAGGCTTCTAGATTTTAGGAGCACACTCTAGTTGAGAGTCCATCCACTTAATTCTCAGCATAGACTTCTAGATTTTAGGAACACACCCTAGGTAAGCGTTCATCCACCTAATTTTTGAATGAATAATGAAACTAGGCACTTCAGCCTAATTCACAAATTGATTAAGACACAAGACATGAGGATGCACCGAGACGTAGTCTATGCTTCCTTAATTAAATTAACAGTGGAATTCCCGCAATGACTTAACCTACAATGAAACCCAGTGCACCGGGATTTGAGCTTGGATATTACACTCAAATTCTCCTGACAATTGAGAAAATTTGTTAATGCCATATATGAATCATCGGACTAGGATAAGTCTAGGGTCTAAGTTGCGTGAGAGATGACGACATTGCTTATATATGTTTAAACGAGGGATGTGAAATAAGATTTTTAGAATAGTATCTCCTACCTCAAGGGTCTTCAATAAGAGAGTGGAAAGGATCCATGATGCTATTCGTCGATTCTTGGTGGGATCATTGCCCCCGACATTCTTAGATTATTAGTAGTTCTAACACGATTAGAGTGATTAGCCTGTGGACTATATGACTTTATAAATAAAAATTTCTCTTGCATGTTAAAAAGAACTCTGCATAAAAAAAGACTTGAACAACAACTTTTGCATGAAAATTTTTCTATGCAAATTTATAAAGGTCCACGGCTAGTCGCTTGGATTGAGGTTAAGGACTATTTTCTGTAGATTGTCGGGTTGGTAACTCTTATTCAAGATCAGGAAACACACAGTCCAGCTCCCTACTTTTACCAATGTCTTACACCTAGTCCTGATCTTTCATATGTGGCTAATGGTTTCTTTTGCTCGTGATTTCTACGACTCGTTTTTTCTGATTTTCGTGCTGGGTTTTTTTGCCTTGTCTAATTCTTGCAAGGTTATCTCTGCTGCAAATCATATTATGCTCGCAACACTAATAACGCAACAGTAACAGATGCCTAGATACGTTTTTACAATTTATTTATAGCATTTTACTTTACTGTATTTTACCTTTCAAGTACTTTTTATTTACCATACAAAACCAAAATCGAAACAAAACAAATCCAAACATTGACACCAAAACTATGAAACATAAATCACCCATCTCAAACACTTAAATCTTGGAGTCATCGCTACAACAGGAGCTTGGAGCCAACTTTGTGGGCAACACGACGAGGAGCTTGGAGAGAGCAACAAGAGGATCTTCTTCAGCATTATCTCTTCCTAGCATAATAACAACCCATAGAACTTCGAGATAGCTTGTCTAGCGCAACGTAAATCCTCACACTCCCTTTTTAGGCTCTTGTACAACTATGTTGTGCAGCGTAAGTCCTAACTCGTCTTAAGTTCCGAGGTTGTCGTCCAGAACAACGTAAAACCTCTTATCTCTGCGGGCTATTTGCATAATCAAGTATTATGCAAATGTAAATCCTAAATAATAAAATTGACATGATTGAACACTCAAATAATATCTTCTCCAAAACAAAGCCACACAGTAGGATAGTCTGAGAAGTCACTGAGGTTTCTTCTCATAATTTGTGACATCCCCTACCTGTTCCTTCGTTTGGACTCCTGAAATAATTATTCCTACTTGAGCCACTCCCATTTATTTTTCTACGTCCTACCGTGAAAACCTAAACCTTGAGATCTTGAAGACTAGTACCTTTGATCACTATCGAGAGTTTTCTCAAGTGACCCATGTCATTTGGGATGTAATTAACTATAGGGGCTTGCCTCTATAGAAAACTTGGAACCCAGGTAAAGGAATCACAAATCTCTTAGTTTGCAGGATTAGGTCTATCGCAGAGGTCTACACTTATCTTCTGGGAAAATGTAGTATTTATGGTATCAGACACGATTATGGAATTTATTGGACGAATGAAATCCATTTGGACTCTCATTTTTCGAAAATTGAAACACATTATTTTCAAAACTCAAACTATATACCTCTTATATTAAATTAAATTTCAAAAATTATTTTCATATTTTCAAATCAACCAAAAAGTTGGCCGACGGCAGCCAACAAAATATTTATAGAGCGACAATATCTTAAGTATTTTAGCAACCTTATCATGGTGATTGAACTCGAGATATGAGGCAACCTTACAACCGAGTGTTTCTTGTGCTTCTTCATGGTGAGTGTTAGAAATACTCAAGTTTTAAAAAGAGTGGTAAGTATCTTGATGTCGTTCACATTTTGGGGCTTTTTGTTTGGTGAATCAAATCCACTATCCTCTCATGCGAGGCTTGGTTTAAGAACAATCACAATAAATCTTGGTCCTTTCTCTGTATTTGCTTGATCTCTTCTGTGATCTTAGTATTGCAAAAAATTTCATTTCCTATTTCATTTCCAAATGCACTCATGCATCTATGTTAGAGAAGTTCTATAAACTGCTATCAAAGTCTATTATGGAGTTCGATAGCTGAGAAGTTTGCCATAAAAAAAAATTGATAGTTTGAAAGGGGTTTGCCTTTTGAAGTGCCCACATGTTGGTCTTCTTATTTAGCACGAGCTTGGGATAATAGCACAAGACATCTAAATATGCGAGAAGATGAGTGAATGAAACAAAATAGAGATATATGACAAAACAATTTTGATGATTTAATCATTTTTTGTAGACATGGTATCACTGAGGGCCTTGAAAGAAACAATAATGGAGTAATGCTCCAGCTAGTCTTTGTACATTATTAAAAGTTTCTCAAACAAATTTAATAAAAAAGAAAGAAATTTCTTTGCATTCAAGAAAGTACATCAATCAAGTCACACATGCATCAATTTAATTCAATTATTCATGACTTGAGAAATATTGATATAGCTACTTATGATGAAAACAAACTTGAAAATTATTGTGCTATTTATCTTCCCCTATCAAGCATGAGTTTGCTCCTATTAAAGAATGCCATATCTATGCTTGAAAGAGTTAAGAAAAGCAATAAGAAAGATTTTTTATCTTTTTTGAGGAGGAGATTGCCTTTAGGGAAGGAGGCTAGCTTAATCGTGATCAAGGCAAGTCCGCTAATAAAAATATATAATTGTCGGGAATTAGAGGTCTCTTGTGAGTGCCATATGACATATGAACTTTATGTAATTATGTGGTGCTTAGCCCTTCAAGGTTCTACGAGTTTAGTGTTCAATTGAAAACAAATTCAAAATTTGACTCATTATTAATGTGTTTTGGTATAGCCAAAATTAGAACATAACAAAAGTTATTGCATGAGATATACTTTTCATTGCTTATCACCTGAATCCATGTAGGCTTTGTATGAAAATAAGAAAGCATTATATCAAGGAATATTCTCTCAAAGAGGTTAGTGGTCTGGCATCTAAGAGATTAGGCTTCTAGCTTTTATTATATAAGGTGATGCATATTGAGATGGTTTCCTCTTTATGTCTACTATTATTTGGTGGATAAAACAATATCAAGTCTCTATTTTGTGAGCAGTACGACTGGAACAAGTCTCAGCTCTCTTCTTCAAAAGTTGTAAATGGGCTTGTAGGAAATGTTGATCCAAGATGGACCATCAATAAGATCTTCATGGACGATTGATAAAAACTATGCATGACAGACAACCTTTTCTAAGTAACTTTTGAAGGTGCGATTAAACTCATATATGAATGTTTCTTCTACTTCCTTGAGAGAGTTGAGAGTATACGAATTTTGAGAAGCGTTGGTGAGTGGCTCTTATATTGTATGTCATTTTGATATTGTATGTCATTTCGGGTTTCTTATTTAGTGGATTAGATCCTCACTCCTCTCTTATGGCTATAGGTTTGGAAAACACGCCACATAAATCTTAATAAATCTTTATCCATAAGAGCTTAATCACTTTTCTTTGCCAATTATATTTTATTAATGGAAACACATTTGCATTTGTTTCAGACATTGCATTCAAACACATGTTACCGTTTTTATCCGCTTCAGCTGAAAGACAGCAGCAATTGAGAGCAATTGATGAGAGTACAATTAGGCTTTTGGTTAGGACCTACAAATTCTTTGATGGTAAAGATTATTATTTACAAAAACTAACATAGAAAATTTCATAGCATCGAGGAAGTGGAAATAAAGTAGAAATAATGATCATGCACAAGAAATGATCAAAATGGAATTAATTCGATAGCATGAAGAGCCCAATACAGGGTAGCTAATTCTTTTAAAATAAAGATGTTATAAGCAATCACGGAAAAGAGTGCAACACCAAGCAACAAAAAAATTTCAAGTGGAAAAAAATTTATATCAACAAAGATAACTAGAAAGCAACACAATAACATCAAACTGAAGAGAACACTACAAATTCTCATTTAAAGTGCTTTTAGTTGAAATCTAATAAACTTGGACAATAATACTAATTTCATTCCTATTAATTTCTTCCTAATATAAAAAAAATTGAAACATTTTGTCCCCTTGGAAATACTCGTATTAGAGTAATAAACTACGAATCTGGATCACACATTTCCCCAACCATAGTATGATCATGAGGGTTCAATCCTATTGAAGGTGGGTCAATAATCCAGAGATCAAATGAGGTGTTGAACGCTTCCATCAGGATAACAACATATCTTGTAGGCTCAAAATCCATGATATGTTTAAATTGGGTTCAAAGCTTTGTTCAAGCAACAAAACAGAAGCAATCAAAACTATACCCACTATCTCGATGGTGAGTTTAATGTATTTGATTACTCCCTTATCCCACGATTCCTAGGATCACTAAAAGTTCATTTTTCACAATTGTTAGTGACCTTGAAGTATACTATAATGTTATGCCTAACATTTTAGTGAACAATATATAAAAATTCATTCAAATTATACTTTCTGCCAGTAACATAAGCTCATGAACCAATCCAAATCTCTTTCTTCAGTGATAGTATCATTCACTTACACTAAGACCCAAGCCATTGACAGCCTGAAGAGTCTAGCACTAGCAGTAACCGCATAAAAAGGTTTTCCAAAAATAGAACCAAGAGAAAATAAAATAAATTGGCTGAAGTAACGAATCAGAAGCTGAGTAAAAGCAATCCAAACTGTAGTAAAATCTTATTTCTAAGAGCAATTAAAGTGTGTCGACTACTTGAGCATTTATATAGGAAAACCATCAATATAATATGCTATTCATGAGAAAAGTCTTGAGTAGTGAGCTTCTAAGAATAATCTAAAAAAAATATGGTAAGGATTAAGAAACCCAATGAGAAAATCTACAAAAACTTTAAAAAATGGGATGGCCCAAGGAGAACTTTCCAGCAATAGAGGCAACAAAAAGAGAAGCTAACTCAGAAATTTCTTCATCAGAAAAAATAAGAGCAAATTTAGCATAAATAGTAAATAAAATCTTGTAAGGAGTTAGTTTTGAACTTTGCTAAGAACATATGAAAAATCTAGCGGCATAAGCAGATTGATATTCATTAAATCATTACCAATCTTCACCCTCATAGTCAAAGTGAACAAGCCAGAAATAAATGTAGTAGAAGAATTTATAGTTACTGATATTTAGATGCATGAGCAGCCAAAGGAGGAGTTTCATAATGTAGGTACATATATGGGGAAAGCAACAAAATAGCAAAATACAAACCAACAAATATAGATGGAATCGCCAAAATGGGAAGATGCAGAGCTAGAGGAAGCGTTAGAACACACATTGAACACAGAAAGCTTAACAAAAAATAATGAGTGAGAACAATTGCTGAAATTCCAATACTAAGGATGGAACAATAGTCAGGAAGGCCATGAGCTCTAAGAATGCATGTTGACACGAAATGGCATGGAACTAGATATAAATGGATGAAATCGATTGCAAGCATCAAACATGACATGGCCAAGAAGCAATCACAGGTTGCAAGAGCCTGAAAGAGCACTGCACGAGAGCTGGAAACACAACTACGATTGGCAAGCAGAACAAAGCTGATTGCACCCAGTGTGAGGCATGTGAGAGGACTAAACATGTGGAATGCATGAGGCAAAATAGAAAAATGTCATTGGCAACTAGGAAGGTATGACACACTATTTTGGTTTTTCAGATTTAAGGCACCGTTAACTCAACAGAAAGAAACCAATGGAAAGTTTAAGAACATGGAGGGCCTAATATAAGGAAAAAAAAGCATATCCACAAAAATGAGGAACTAGTCACCTTACTAGAGAAACATATTTTGTTTTGCTCTTGTGAAAAGCGTTGAAATCAGAATACAAGTCTGAATCAGCTATACTCCTCCTGGTTGGAGGTTTATAAATGTTCTAGGGTTGAAGAACGAGGATATCTTCTTTGATATCACTCCCCAAGTGAGGAATGTTTCTCGTTAAGGATTTGATTGGGATGTTGATAGGATTTGGAGGAGTTACAATATTTTTTTTTTCTTCCCCTTTGCTTCTTGTTAACTTCAAGTTTAAGTTGTGCTTTTAGCTTTGAGACTAGAGCTTTAGGATTGAGCTAGCACGGGCTCCTTTGAAAAAATTGTGGCATCCTCATACATCAGAATTTATGAACCATGAAAGATTGCATGTCACTTATAAGCTTATACTACACACCATTTGTTTATGCATTTTATGCAAAGAGGATCTCTTAGTTGGATCTCTGATTATTTCAATGAGGTCACCAAATCATCATTTTTTATTTATCAATAGAAAGTAACATGTGTACTTGCTTAGATTTTTATTTTTTAAATTTTTTTACACAAGCTCCTTTATTAACCTCATGAGTTTACAAGCTTTGAGATGGTTTTTCTCTCAGCATATAACACCTTGAGTGTGAAACTGTTTTAGTGTAGGGATTTAAGGTTTATTCAACACTTCAAATTTGGAAAATTCCGTGTGTTTTTTTATTTTTATTTTTTATTTTTTTTTATTTTAATTGGCACCTCCTTCATAGCTCTTTTTAAGTATCCTCTTTGCATAATGTAATAAATAGAGTTTTCGGAATATGAAAAATCTCAATCGTGCACTACTTGTTGGAATATGCTTCATATGGATCTGGTTTTTGGAAGGCTTGATTTAAGATTTCCCAAAATTCTTTTGACAATAAGATCGCTTCATACACTGAGTTGTGTTAGAATTCGAAAATACAAGGGGATAGTAAAATCAACTCCCATGGTTAAGGTAAATGTTCTTTTATAATCTTATAGGAGGATGTCTTCATTGATTATTATATTTAATGGCTCGTTCTTCTATAAAAGTAGTAACACTCTACTGCTCTTTGATTGAATACGTGCCTTCTTTTTTATTCAAATCGTTCTTCAACAGTTGTATCTTTATCAACCTTAGAAGTTTGGTTAAAACCTTCAGTGTCACCTCCCAATTTCAGACACCCAATTTTTTATGCTATTTGAGGTTTTTGTAGTGTTGTCGATAAATAGCATCAATGGATAATTTCTAAAGAATGTATCATCAAAGTATCCTCCATTTGCTATGAGGATCCATTAAAATCAAATTCATTTCCACCATAAGGCGACTTCTCATCGAAAGTTTTAGAACAGTCAAGAGTTGGAGGTATTGACTGGATGGAAATGTTGGAAACATTACAATTTGCTCCTTGTTAGATTTGTTGGATTTATTAGAGTGATTGTTGACAGCTTCCATTATAAGTTTGAAGAATGACTGGTTAGAAACAATGGTGAACACCAGGATGACGTGACATATACTTCAACCAAGAATGGTTCATCATTTCTTCTTTTAAGTTTTTATTTTGAGCATGGAAATAAAATTTGCAAGACTGGCAAATAGACTCATCAGTTAGTGGTAATCCTCCAGATTGTCAATAACTTTCTAGTAGTGGATTTCTTTTTTTTTTATCCCTCTTTGGGCTGGCATTTTTTATTTCTATATGAGAATGTTATTGACCCTGACCAAGATATCATTTCTTTGGTGGTGGTTTACGTATGAAAGAACATTGGTCTTTCTTTCTACCCCCTTTAGCATTCCTTTGGCTGGAGATTTCCAATGAGCAACAGAAACACATTCAAGTTGTTTTAACGTGTTCTTAGTTTTCTTTGACATGCAGATCTCCCATTATTCCTCAAGTTGGTTGTTGTTGTATTATTACTTTTGGAGTTAGAGGTATGGGTGATGCAGATGTCAGTACCATGGAACCCGCGGTGTCACGGAATCCTACTAAAATGCGGGATCGCAAACAGGCACGACCTCGAATTGGGGGCAGAGGGGCCTTGGATCTCCAATTTTAGCATATTTTCTTCCCATTTTTTAAATATTTCCTATTTATTTATTTTCAATTAGAAATTTTCTATTAGCAGACTTTTATATATGTATTGGACGGTTTGGATTCCAGTTTTTGTTGAGTTTATGATTTTGAGACTTTTATCTCTGAATTTTGCTCTCCGAAGTGATGCATCCTTTCATTTTGCAAGTGATTTGTCTGTATCTTGCTCAAGAAACAAATGGTAGAACCTCCTCGTCACCCATATATCACCGTATCATCATACAACCTGCTGTTTTCGGCCACAAAAGTCGTCAAACTCACATCTACCTGCTATTTGGAAGTAGAAATTCGCCATCTTCTACTTCTGGGTTGCTTTCCTGCCGCCAATCAATGCTAAACTGTTGTCCAGCAACAGATTCCGCCTTGCACCTCTTCCAAATACCGTTGCCCTCTCAGATTTTTGTTCCCTTGTCATTCCACAACAACCTCCTTGCATAACTCGCTTCCTGAATACCTTCTAGAAGCCTAGACCCTCAACGAGATGTCTAGTAACTTAGTATGAAAGATATGCAGCAAGAAACTTTCCAACTATAGCAAAGGCTTTCCACTTTTGAGATGAGACAATCAGGTGAGGTCATTCATAGCCCCAATAGTGACTCTTCAAACCGAGAGAAGGAAGTGAATCCCTTCCACCAAATAGTTTCTAGAGATTCCATGGGTGAAAAACCACTATCATAACGATTAGACTTGAAATATCAAAGGAAAAGCCAGGATAGTGAAACTGGAGTTATCGGATTTTGACGGTCGAATGGATCCAGATGATAATGGAGTAGTACAAGTATGTTTCTCAGGACAATAGAATTGACAGTCATCAAGCTAAAAAAAAACGTTTCATTATGGTGAGAGAATCTGAAGCATCTTGGAAAGCGGAAAAGGGAGTAAAATTACTATGTTGTCCAAAATAAAATGAGAAATGCAGCTCATGTATTTGCCAACACATTATATACAAAACATATTCTTAAGGCTACATCAATTACAGTAGCAAGAACTCTCGTTAAAGGAGTACACTAAGTTTGATGAGCTTATATTAAAATGTGGGCTAGGGGAGCTCGAAGAGGACACACTATCTCAATATTTAAGAGAATTGAGATCTTCCATTGACAACATGGCAGAGTTACAATTCCATTGGACATTACATGATATTCAGACCCTAGCTTCAATGTAAAGAACCATCACCGGATGACCGCCACACCTTACATGCATAATTCAACCTTAGGATCAAGAGACAAGAGAACACTCAGTAGAGCATCCCAACCGACCCAGCCCAAGAAAAAACCAATTCAAAGTGATAAAAATTGAATACCTCCAACACTCTCAAATCCATCTCAACAAAAAAATGTCTCAAGCGCCACGATTTTGGGCACATTGCATTAGATTCCAAACAAGAGGATGATTACTATCACCGAGAATTGAGTAGTTAATAAAATGGCCAGTGACACGGGAGAGAGCAAAAGCTTTAAAAAGGGTCTCAACTTTCAGCTGATGAGAATAGTAATTAAAATTGAGCCCATGAGAGAGACTACAATCGGATTATTGTTCTAGAAGGCAGTGAGTTTGAGAAGCCCATACCAGAAAATGGACAGTCCTTGTGAAGGAATTGTCAAAGATCATGACTGACAATTTAACTATTGAGTGGTTGTCACTAGAAGTAATCCAACATGTTATAGCTTTCATTCCAAAGTTAGTTCTTTCATACATGCTTGTTTATTCTATGAGACCAACCGAGTATGAGAAATGGGAGAAGCAAGTTATAGATGTAGCAGTTCAAGAATTGGTTCATGAGAAGACCGGTTTATGTGCAACTCTAACACAGGTTGTGCTAAAAAAAATGGTAATTTATTCAATCAAGTATAATTTGGAAGAGGAAATTGCTTGAAATGGATGTGACGGCAGATTTGCAATGGGACTGACTCAGACACAACAAGATCATAACTTTGTTATGATGATGATAGATCAATTCCAGAAGCTTACTGTAAAGTAGATGAAGCTCCTCCTACCTAGAGAAAATGACGTGGATGTCAATACCATAGAAACTGTAGTGGCGTGGATCCCGCTGAAATGCAAGACCACGAATAAGCGCGATCTCGAGCTCAAAAAGATGGGTGTCAGATCTCCTATTTTAGCATATTTTCGTCCCTTTTTTATTTCTTATTTGTTTATTTTCAATTACATATTTTCTATTATCGGACTTCAATATATGTGTATTGGACTATTTGGATTACAATTTTTTTTTTAGTATATGAATTTGAGAGTTTTCTCTTTGAATGTTGCTCTTTAGAGTGTTGTATCATTTCCTTATGAAAATGGTGTGTCTGTATCTTGCTTATGAATAGGTGGTGGAACCTCCTCGCCGCTCGTATCTCACCATATCGTCATCCAACCTGCTATTTTCTTCCAGGAAAGCTGTTGAACTCGCGTCTACCCGCTGTTTAGCTGCATAAACCAGCTATCTTCTGCTTCCGAGTCACCGCCACACTGCCTGTCAACGCCGAACTGCAGTCCAGCAGCAGATTTCACCTTATAACCCTTCCAAATAACGTCGACCTCGCAGATAATTGTTCTCTTGTCATTCCACAACCACCTCCAATACCTTCTAGAAGCGTAGATAGGTATCAATGGGGGAAGACAGCTCATTCAGTGCACAAAACTGCTATTCGAGACCATATATTCTCTATATTTGCAAAATATGCGGAATTGAAACCTATTGATTTTCTAAGAACATATAGCCAAATGAGCTCTAAACTACAAACCAATATGAATGGAATCCCAACAAGCTGCAATAAAACCAGCCAAGAGCTTTCCAAGCCATGGTTACAGAATGACTGAAGTTCATTAAATTAAAAAAAAATGGAAACCAAAACCATTAAGCAACAATTGAAGCACATCAGTAAACTCAATGATTAAGGAATTAAAGTGAGAAACCATGATGCCTCTATTTTAAGCAAAATGAAAGGGATTTCAACAACCTGCAATAAAACCACCCAAGAGCTTTCCTAGCCATGGAAACAGAGTAACTCATTGAATAAAAAAAGTAGATATGAAAACCATTAAGTGACATTTGAAGCAGAACAGTAAATTCAAAACGATAATGGACTAAGAGTGGCAAATCATGATGCACTTTAACTTGCTTCCAATATAGATTTCTTCTTTCATTCATTAGCATTGATTCATTTGCAAAGCTGATGTTATATAGTAAATTCAAGCTCACTCAGAAACATGGTATTCATTTCTTCAGCAGTGAACTAGATTATATATTCAAGTAATTAAGGATATAGCAAAAAGAGCAAAAGCATGCACCAAATTTATGTTCCTTAAGATCCACTGGAATACTATAAGCAAAAAAATTATGCCCATGGAAAATTTGTAAAATCAGTGCTCGGAGGGAATAGAAGTAAGAAGCAAATTATATGCGTCTAAAACAAGAAGGATAAAAAATATGAAATAGAAAAAAAGCTACAGCAAAAAAACACAGCTTTTCCAACTTTTATCTTGTTCAAGCATCTTGAAAAACAGATTCAAACTTGCCTGTAATGTTAGAAATTGGAAATAATTTTTACTAAGGGGCAGTTTCATATCCCTTTTTTAGGCAGAATTTAAACAAAATTTAGCTTAAATATTGGCAAAAAAATTTTAGACACTTTAAATCCTGCTATTCCAGCCTCGTTATTGGTTGAATTCAGGATAGAAACGCTACCATTTACGGGATTTAACGGATATAAGGATTTCTCCTCCCAGAATTCTTAAATACTTAAATAAATAGCTTAAAAATTATGCAGAATTTCACAGTTATCATGCCGATAGTTTTCATGTTCTAATCCTCTTAAGATTTACGGATTTAAGGACTTCTCCTCTGCAGTAGTTTTCAGGATTTAGTCCTCTCAGGCTTTACTAAATCCCAATCGTAGTAAAACAACCCCAAAAAATCAAAACCTGCAACAGCAAGCTTCTCATGAAAATTTCATAACATCAATTAAAGAAAAAAAATGAAACAAAAATTCTCTGACTATGACGTACTTTATCTGCATATTCCAAGCTGACAGATTCACATATCTAGCAAAGGCTCCTTCACAGGAAATAAATTTAACCATAACTCCAAATTTAAAGCTGATAAAAAATTAGAAATAGCAAATTTCAATTCTGTCTCTTTTCATGTTTTAAATGAATTTGAAATGGCTAGAAAAGGTTCATCAACCGTACTAAACCTTTGATCCAACAGATATCCCAAGAACCAATTACTGAAACTACGCTCTCTTCGAGGAGGACAAAGAAACGAACAAACGAACACTCAAATTATAAAATTAACAAAACCTAATCCCCATAATCTCCCAATTTATTCAAGGGATTCATCAATCAAGACACCTTAAACGGCAGCCCTAATGCCCGAGAAACCACATATCAATCCAAAAACCAAAAGAAAGATGATAAACAAAGAAAACAAAACAAAAGAGCCCCAAAAAACTCACTGCCATGGTACGCGCTGAATTCCAGGGCAGAAGTCAAACTTTCGCCTTTCCAGCAGAGAAGAAAGCCCTCCTACAAGACGGTGAAGGAACACAAGGCGAATAGAACCCGCATTGATGAGCGTCAACTATTCTAGATTTTACCACGTAAATAAGCTAGCAAGCGCACAAAAACCGCAAGTCTGCCGCGCTTCTTCCCCTCCCTCCCTCCCTCTCTCTCTCCCTCTCTTTTATAGAGCTTTTCACTAGTCCTTTTTTCAAGTTATTGCTCTTGCATGAGATTTTTCCCCAACAGGAAAAACCACATTGTTACAGTTTATATTTAGAATACGTGCATTTTGGAACCATGCTTCATTATATGCAAGTGCTTTGCTTCTTTGAGGATGATAATCATGAAAAACCATTCTTTCAAAATTTTGCGCATTCTACTAGCTTAGTTCCCCATTCTAGTTTCATTGCTGCTGTTATAATCTTCATTTGTTAAGTTGCTTAATTTTAGTTGTACTTCAGTTATGTAATGTTTAACTACTACATCTGCCTGTCTGGTCTATACATCTTCCAAATTATTATTAATCTGAATGCAATCCACCTCTTGGGAACTGACTGTGTTTAGCACTCATATTTTACTGTCCATACATCATAGGGAACAGCATGGCCAGCATCTTAGTCAGCTAAATCGGTATGGCACTATTGCCTGTTCCTTTCTACACACTACATTGAAGCGGTAAAGGAAAGCATCGCTGCATTGTTGTCCAGGATGCATGTTTCCGGTGCTAATGAAGGTATTTCTTTAATAGAAAAACGTAATCAAAGAATGGATCCCAAGCACATAAATGCAGATGGTTTACAACGACGCCATCAGCTGACTGCCATGAGGGTTGTAAGGGGCATATCATGCTTAATGACTTTACTTACAACTGCGTGTATGACATTAATCTACTGTGCACCTATATTTACTCTTCTCCTGAGGCTTTTTAGCATACATTACAGTCGAAAATCAGTAGCATTGTTGTTTGGTGCATGGCTGTCTATGTGGCCATTTCTATTTGAGAAGCTAAACAACACTAAAGTGGTTTTTTCTGGGGATCGCGTGCCTTTGAAGGAGCGAGCGCTGCTCTTTGCCAACCATAGAACAGAAGTCGACTGGATGTACCTGTGGGATCTTGCATTGAGGAAGGGTTGCTTGGGGTCTATTAAGTATGTCTTAAAGAGAAGCTTGATGAAATTGCCTGTGTTTGGCTGGGGATTTCAGGTTCTGGAGTTTATTTCAGTCGAGAGGAAATGGGAAGTTGATGAGACATTGATGCAAAGGAAGCTTTCAACTTTTAAAGACCCAAGAGATTCTCTTTGGCTTGCAGTTTTCCCAGAGGGCACTGATTACACGTAAAATTCACTCTTCTAATATTACATTTGCATAGTATTGATAAAGTAACAGTTTTTTTATTTACGTAAACATAGAGGCTGTCTTACGATTTAAAACCTCTTACTTACAGAGAACGCCACCCCCCAACCCCCACCCACAAAAAAAATAAAAAAAAATAAAAAAAAAATCCACATACCTAGTTGTGTTATGTTTCATTGAGTGAAGTGCTTTTTATTTTTCATATAGCCATCGCAGATAACATTTGTTATCATGTCACATTTATTCTTCAAAATTTCACCCGCTTTCTGCTGACGTTTGTCTCAGAGAACAGAAATGCATAATAAGTCAAAAGTACGCAGCAGAAAATAGCTTACCAATTCTTGAAAACGTGCTTCTTCCAAAAACCAAGGGCTTTTATGCTTGTTTGGAAGCTCTGAGAGAGTCCCTGGATGCTGGTTAGTTCATTGTCTTTGTGTCTTTGAAGCTTACATTTCAGTTTCAATAATTAGTAATCATTCTGTTGATTTTCTTTGAGTAATCTCTACAATTTAATAACGCTTGCAACATTATATGCTTTGTTGTTTCAATGCTAATCTGAAAGTGTTAAGGCTGATATTTTGGATTAATTCACTAATCAAGTCTTCCTTGATTTTATCATGAAGGTTGGCTTGCATTTTTTTTATTTGTTGTGATCCTTAATTTTTCACACATAAATATGAACCTTAAGGTATGAAACCTAGGAGATTTATTTTGTAATAAGCTTATAAAATGAGTACCGTCCCTCTAAAAAATGGCCATTATACTGATCTTTTGGAACACAAACATAGGAAGTATTTTATTTTTTACTTTTATTTGTAATTGAAAGAATTATAATTTATGTATTGAAAGAATGATATCTGATTTTAGTGGTTCATAGTCATTCTCAAATGACTGACGCAAATGTGAGGGGACTAAGATTTAGGTGTCCTATTTTTGTAAGGTGTGAAAGAGCCAATGCAAGTGTTTAACGGGTTGAGAATATTAGACAGGGTCAGTGGATTGGAAATATGATGATGTAGATCAAATATATGTTCGAGCTTTAAAAAATTTATTTTGGTTGAGTGCATGGGATATTTATGAGTAAAATTTAAATGGTTGAGTGCATGGGATATTTAGATGGAGAAACTTAAAAGATACAAATAAAATTAAATTTATGAGTAAAATTCAAGATTTCAAAATTTGGGATATTCATGAAGAAGCAAATGTGATGTGGGATAAAGTAACAAACACTATTAAACATGTAGCAAAAGATGTTCTTGGAGAATCAAAGGGAAAAATATTTACAAATAAAAATAGTTGGTGGTAAAATAATAATGTGCAAGAAAAGATAAAATATAAGAAGTTATGTTATAAAAATTGGTTTAAATGTAAAAGCTTAGAGAACTGGAGAAAATATCAAACGGCTCGCAGGGAGTCTAAAAGAACAATCTGTGATGCTAAAAATTCTGCTTTTAATGATCTTTATAATAGATTAGATACTAAGGAGGGTGAAAAATATATGTATAAACTAGCCAAACAAAGAGAAAAGAAAAGTAAAGATTTAACTCAAGTAAAGTGTATTAAAGATGAAAATCAAAAAGTACTTTTCTTAGAAAAAGATATTCAACATAGGTGGGTGAGTTACTTTGATAAACTTTTTAATGAAGTTTCTGAAAATACGATCGAACTTAGTGATTTTAATATCGTAAATAATAATAAAACGTTTCATTTTTACCGTCGCATTAGCAAAAAAGAAGTTGAGGAGGCTTTAAAGAAAACCAA
>NW_018164559.1:371142-386910 GCF_001263595.1 Phalaenopsis equestris | reverse complement strand
GATGCCGTTTGGATCACGTGTTTTGTCTGCTTATCCGGAAATGCGGTTTCATTCTTACACTGTCCTGAAACTCACAAGCTGGCCAAAACGCATTTAACGGAATTATGACTGTCAAATTCGATAAAAGAGAAATCTCGTATTTGCGTAATCCCAAAAAAAAAAATAATAATAATAATAATAACACTAAAAAAAAAGGAAAAAAGTCAAACGGTCATGCAGAGTTTGCTATATTCAATTTGAGTGATGGATGATATTCTCTTTATAAATTTAAAAATGAGAACTATTTATTCAACTCATTTTTATTTAGCTTATCTAAACCCGCCCTATCGTTGCAGTCTTTTCTAAATTATTCAAAATCTACATTTCAACGAAATACCCTATTCTTATGAAATGAATGCTTGGGAAAAATTTAGTTTTGGTAGGTTGGAGAAGTATTCCTCCAAATACTCAAGAGCAATTTACAAACATAGCTCACAATTTATTTATTTATTTATATATTTTATCTAAACTTTTATATTTAAATCTTTAATATCACACATAAAAAATATCATTATTATCACATTTTAAAAGTAAATTACACACTTCCATACAAAGTTTTAAAACATCAAAGAGCTTTATATATAAATATACGAATTTACGTTTGAGATATGTAAACACCTAAGAATTATGTGTTACGTACTTAAATTTCCTGTATGCCCAAATACGATCATATGCTTTAAAAAAAATTTTTAGAGGTAACAGACCTTATGGACTTCGAAGGCCCATATTTGAAGTGATCCAACTGAGTCTGCTAGCTGAAGAAGTCGAGTTGAGCTCATCTGCTGAAGTAGTTGAATTGAGCCCGCTGGCTAAAGTGGTTGAGTTGAGTCAACTTGCCGAAGTGGTTGATCTAATCCGAGATGAATAAGCTACCAGAGAAGATCATCATTATATAAAATGGCATGTGTCTATCTTTATTTAAAGTGATGTCTTACATCCACTTCGCAGTCTTTTCATCAAGATATTGTGGACATGCACAACATTGTACGAAATGTAATTTTATAATTCTTTTATTTCTCGTTATATAATAGAAGCAAGGAAAAGAGGAGAGGGGGGATCTGAAGATTGATGAATCTGATCCAAGTTTCCTCTTCCTATTAGAAACCATTCCTCAACATTGTACTCATTTCCTTGGAGATTCAGGGGAGAAGTCAAGAACTTGAGCTCTTGCAACACATCCACCACATTCTCACACTTTTGTCCAAAAAATAGGATCTCTCTCGAGTTGTGTGACCTTTCTTCCACACCTACAACCTAAATGGATTCAACCTCCCAAAAGGTATGATGAGCGTAGAGTTCATACCCAAACTCAGTATGAAGATGCTTCTAGCGTAAGGAAGAATAAAGAAAAATGATGGATTACATCAGAGAGTTAGCAGTGTAACAAATTAATCAACTAAAGGAAAATTTGTTAAAGGTGATATAGGAAACAAGACAAGTTGTCTCTAGATCATTGTGGGGCTTGTTTCAGAATGAACATAAGATCATTGGTATCAGAAATCATAAACGAGAAGCGTCGAGATAAGAACCTCCAAGGTAGGAGCCGCCTAGGCATGATCTACTAAGAGCATGACTTAGAAGGGCTCTTGGAGCAAGGCTGGAAGAAGAAAGACAAAGATGAGTTCCACATCCCAAATGAAGGAGCTAGAAGAAGAAGAACAATTACAAGATCGTTGGAGAATGCATTTTTTAGAGAGAATGCAAAAGACGAAGTGCTACGAAAATTGATTCTATTTTTGGAATCTTATAAAGGAATGTCTAATCATGCTAACTACGTATCTTTTTTCACCGAACCATTTGGCAGCTCCACGTACCAATCGAAGGCATCTCCGGAGAGGCTGCTAACAAACTGGCGAAACAACAAAGCATCACTGCCCCCCGCGTTGCAACAACTTGCGCGGGGGGGTTTTCTTTCCCATCAAATGTCTTAAACAGAGGTGGCACGAAGCCTTTAGGATATTTAATGACATCAAACCTTCGGAATAAGGTCTACCCCTCAATATCAATGCCCCTCCTTTAGGTTGGGTTAGGGCCTCTTGCACATGTTGTTCTACTACCAGCTTAATATCCTTTTTTGGTATCAGACTTTGGAAATAATCCTTCTTCGGTTGTTCTTCTCTATTGACAGAGGTGAATTCTTTTCTTCAATCCATGATCTGGACAACTTCCACAGGCGGTTCCTTCGGCGGTTTAGGTTGGCTCTGAAGCAAGGCTATGACAACCATCATCACTTCCATTCTCTTTTCCATGACGTCGATCATTTCGTCCTTCTACTGAATGAGCCTTTTTAATGCCTCTGGGTCATCTTCTTCTACGAGTGGCTGAGCCTCTAACAAAGATGATGATGCTCGGGTCTCAACCACATTCACTTCAGCAGAATCCTCTTCCATGTAATCAGTCAAATCATCATTTTCATCATCATTGGACTCATTCATCCTTTCATGGGACAATTGCTTGAGATCTATCTTCAGTTTCTCCAACGTTACTTCAATCAAACTTCCCTTAATGTTCTTAAGGTCCACTGGCAATGTCTGATGAATCTTCTCCTCCGAGGTAACAATGATCTCTTCAGGTTCAAGATTCTCCTCAGAACTTCTAACTTTGATCCTACCAGTAGTTACCGACCCAACAATTTTAGGTTTCCACACAATCTCTTTGTGTGTCGATAGCCTAGGGTCGGATGGCTTGTCGGCAGTACCAACACGTTGATGAGTAGTGCCAGCCCTATGATGTGGACTAGATACTACAGTAAACGATCATCATCTCTACTTGATACTTTTTTTGTGGAATGGTTTCTCTTGTGGAACTAGTCTCGGCCCGAGGCAAGCCTTAACAGGTACTCTTCCATCCTTCTAAGATTATCAGGGACTGAACAATTTTTCTTTACTGCTAGCCTCTCGATTATAGTCTGTAATCGAGCAATTAGTGGAGCCTTCATCTTCTTCTCCCTTTGACCCTCATAGTGGAAAGGATGAGGTGGTGTAACATCAATCTTTCTGGTATCTTCCTCATTCTGGGCAGCAGACAATGGGTGGAACCTGCTCCCTCCCAATAGTGATGAGAACTTGGGTAAACTAAATGCATCCTCTACATCCTCTGTAGGGGCAATGCCTTCAGTAACCTTCATCCTCTTTATCTTAGTGATTTTCATGTTCTTGTTTCTTTTTCTGTGCTCGGGTCAAAGGTGTGCACCTCGAGCTAGATCCCACTTCAAACACAAAAGGTGTCGCAGGGAAATTCGAACCCTCCGCAGTGGCAGGCTCATCATCCACTTGAACACCATTTCCTTTGAACTGGGTAGGAATGGTGACAGGTGCGGTGACGACTAGACCGGCGGGTGTAGTGACAACCTCGCCACGGCTCTAACAGACTTCACATAAATGACATAATTCTTCTCAACTAACACTCTTTTCAGGGAAGGGAACTCCTGAGTTGACCTCATGTTGAACTCTACTATTGGCTCAGAAGTCTCAGGTGTCCTGGTTCTCAAAACGGTGATAGTAATGCTTCCAAATTGGATCTCAGTGTTGTCAAACCCCTGTCTGAACTGGATGATGGATCTGTCGTGCAACTCACTCTTGTTCACAGCCAAGTCCATCCAAGTAACGAAGGAGAAAATTAACTTTGACGTAGACATTCTTCGCTACTGGGATGGACTTTACACTTTGGACCCAATCCAAAATAGCAATATAGGGTGGACTTTGCACCGAACTCTCTTCGATAGATCCGCTCCTAGGCTAACACCTATTAAAAGTCCACCCCATTTTCAAGAGGCGAAAGGTTCCCAAAACCTCTCTGTTTAAGGGTGTCTAAACGGTGACTCCATAATCCAAGAAGAGTTGACTACACCTGCTCAAGATGGAAATGAGCGAGGTATGTCAACGGAAGAATGGTAGCTTGGCCCACGAGGGGCATGGACGCACTACCAGTTTATGAAAGAAAAACCATATAATCATTAAAAGAGAGAGAAAATATTCCCTAACAGAGTCGACAAAAATTGTTGGTCGCCAAACATGGTGTTTGTAAATATATATATATTTATATATATAGTAATATTTTAATTTTGAAAATACGAGACCAAATTGATCTCATATATGTAATAGTTTAAATAAACGAACACAGTACTGCAAGTGATGTACCTATCCCGAGGAATAGACACATGATTTGATAGTGATATTCGATTAAATAAACTAAGGAAATTATGACATCTGTTTTGGCCTGTGAAACCTTTTTATGTTGACTAACAAGTTCCCTTATCTACTATGAAAGATTAAATAGGATTTATATTAAGTTGTGTTACAAAGTTTCCTATAGAGGCAAGCCTTTATAGTTAATTACCTCTTAAGTAACTGAAGTCGGTTAAGAATAATGTCAAATCAGATCAGTAGTTTTGCTTTCAAGAATTCTAAAGTTTAAAAGTTTTTTGCATTACAAGTTCGAAAGGGAATGAATCAAATGGAAGTAATTATTTTCAAGAATCCAAAGGAATGAAAGGAAGGAGATGTCACTGATCCGAGGGAAACCTCGGTGACTTCTCAAACTATCCTACTATTTGGCTTCAATTTTGAGAAAATATTATTCGATGTTTCATCCTACTAGTTTTATAATTTAGGACTTACACATGCATGACACAGTCATACAAATAGCCTTGAAGATAGGAGGATTTATGTCGTAATGAAAGACAACCTCAGAGCATAAAGCGAGTTAGGGCTTATGTTGCACAACAAGGCTCTGCAAAGGCCTAAAGATGAATTGAGGATTTACGTTGTGCTAGACGAGCTACCTAAAAATTATATGGTTTGTTATTTAATTCTAAGGAAAGATTTGTTGTGGTAGACATGTTTGCTCTCTCGAAGTTGTTCTTTTGTACATTCTTGTCAAAGTGACAGCTCCAGGAAACAACTTTATGTCTTATGTTTTCTTTCAATCATTGTTAATATAATTAATCAACATGTATGTGTTTGGATTTTACAATGATCCACCTTAGGTAAACCAACTATTTTTTCTATTCTAAAGGTCTTGCGATTACAAAAGCAAAAAAACAGTAAAAGAAAATTTTGTAATAAAATTGCTTTAAATATTTAAATTTGTGTATCTGGGCCTCTGCTACTGTTGGGTGGTTAGCATCATAAAGCATAATATAGTTGTTGGAAATTTAAATAAATTACAGGAAAGTAAACAAGAGCATCTGGTACGGGAAATGTCAAAAAACGAGTCGTAATAAAGCACGAGCAAGTAAAAGGAACCCTATAGTCACATACGAAAGATCAGAACTAAGTGTAAAATTTTGGTAAAGGCGTGGGCTCAGAGTTGTGTTGTCTGCTTCCCAACCTTAAGTAAGAGCTATTAACCTGATAAGCTACAGAGGGCTGTCCCAACCTCAATCTGTGATAACCGTGGACCTTTACAGGTTCTCATTTTTAATTTAATTTTCATGCATGTAGAATTTATTTTAGCAGGCAAAAAAATTTATTTTTTTTGTAAATACTTTGCAAAGTAGTGTAGTCCACAGGTTAATTACTTTAATTGAGCTATGACTGCCGGCAAATTAAGAGTATCGAGGGCAATCATCTCCTCAAGAGTCGTCAAATAGTATCATCAGCCCTTATCCTCTCCACTTTTATTAAAGGTCCTCGAGGTAGGAAATACTATTCCAAAATGTCACTTCATATCCCTCATTTAGCACACATTAGTATTATCATCATAGCCCTAGCCACCTAGACCTCAGACTTACATTAATTCAATAATTCATATGTGGCAAAAACAAATATCTCGAGTTTCTCACAAGGATTTAAATACCTTATAGAAGACTTAAATCCTTGAGCATTGGGTCATTAATGTAGGATAAGTATTATAGGGCATTTCTATTGATTTATGTGAATTAATGGGTCCCGATGCATAACTTGGTGGGTCCCTAAAAGTCTTAAGGATGATTTTCTCGAACAAAGCATAATGAGTTCAATTGTTCTTTAAAACCACCTAAAAGATTATAAAAGTGTTTGGGGCATAACCCTAAACAACATTTAAAACCCTTTAAAACATTTCAAGTTCATTTAAACTTATTATGTTGTTAAATGAATCACCCTAATTTAAGTTTAGATTTAGTGGTAATTAATTTATACCGTGCTCAATGAACCTTGATGTTTTAATTATCCCATGAGCAGGGTAATCAAATATTCACTTGATATTCTACTTAAGAGTAATGTGAGTGGGTGCCCATAAGGGCAAATTAAGTCATCAAAGATCTAGTGCTTGATTAAAGTTCAGCTTGCAGTGTTTTAATGGTATTCATGATTAATTATTTTTCTCTTTTCTAAACCTCATTAGGCATTCAGATTAGGCCTAATTCACTACTAAGCCTTTAGATTACCTTTTTGGGTAAGTTTATAATAATTAAGGATGTTGGATTAAGTGGATTTAATTCTCATTAACAGATTGCACTTGCCATCTAATCCCCAATTGGAGGGCTTCAAATGAGTGAATTATTATCTTCCTCGTTCAAGCCCACTACCCCAGGATCATCTAATTAGGTTAACTTCCAAGTCACAATAATTTAGAAAAATTACAATATTTCCCTTGTTGTAGAAAATTGGTGAATTGGTTTCTACCTCTTAACCTTTCATGTTTCAAACATCTAAGGAAGATTATTATGATCAATATTACCTACTTATTCTTTGACTTAACTTATATTTTGATTAGGGCTTCAAAATCCATAATTACCATTTTGCCCTTAAGACCCTCCACTTCATAACTCCTTAAATTCAACTCAAATGACTTTAAAATTTTCTTAGTACCCCACTCACGGGTAAATTAAAATATCAAAAGTAAAATTATAATTTTATAATTTTTATTTAAATTTTAATAATTAGTTTAGCTAAAAAATGAGGATTTTCAATGTTAATTCATTTGATTAATCAAAGTAAAGTTTTTGTCTTTAAGAAATATATTGGAGGTTTACCTATGTAAGACGACCACTTGGACCGAATTTCGTAATTTTTTGAGTTTTATTTCAATCATTATAATTATTTATCGATTATGATGATGAATTAAATAAAAAATATGTTTTAATTTCAAATTACTTTTTATATTTTTCTTTAGTCTCTTAGAGTTCAGAGAACTCAGAGAAATAAACTTTTTATTTCTGTGATTTTTATGTTATTTATTGTAATTATTTTATTGCAAAATTAAGGAAAATAAAATTTTAACATTTAAATATACATAAATATATTAAGAACATTAGGAAAAATTTTTTAAGCGGTCCCAATGGTCAGGGAATAGTTTGACATTATGGTGCATTTTTATATTTTTGTGATTTTTAATTATTTTTAAATTAAAAATTAGTTAAAAAATGAACTATTTATTTTAATATAAATTTTATTTTTCTTAAGTACCCCATGTCACAAGGAACACCCTGAACTATTTTTCATATATTTCTTAATTATATGTTATTTAGTATAATTATTTTAGTGTAAAAAATCTTAATTTAGGAAAAATAGATTTTGATATTAAATTCAACTTAAATGGGTTACAAAATTTTGAAGAGGTATAATATATTCATTATCTTCACTGTGGATCAAATTTTGTGATTTATTGAATTATATTTCATTTTCTTAATTTTTTTATGATTTTTAGTGGCTTAATTACATAAGATAATATACTTAATTATTTAAACTCATTTTATATTTTTCCTAAGGCCCTTTGACCACAGTAAATCTACCAAAATAAGTCCCATATTTTTCTGATTTATATTTTAATTTATATAATTATTTCAATCAAGAATGGGAGACTAACCTTTAAAATTAGAGCTTTTAGGATTAGGGGTGTTCTCTGACTTTGGAAAGATCAAGGAACACTCTTAATCACATGATGGATAAAACTTCCAAATATCAAGTCATGGTGACCAATATTTAATTAATTAAAATTAAAAAAAAGCTCTGGGGTATTTAATTACTTACAAATAAGATATATGACAAATAATTTTAATTTTTAATTCATAATTTTCTGCTAGGTTCACTGAGCACAATGGTAGTTTTATTAATTTTTATGATTTTTCTACAACAAATTATGAATTTTTGAAGTTTCTGAATTTATCGAAAAATAAAATGCCCTATTTTTCTACTCATCCACACGGCGCCACGTCCTTCCTCAGCAGCTCCGAAAGCCCACACGGCATGCGACGACTCCATCCGCGTCAACGCTAAATCAACACACGCTTTATGTTCCATCGTCTCGTCTGACTCCTCCTTCGCTGTTGGATCAATACACATGCGAATGAACAACATTTGTTCATCGTCCCCATCTGACATAAATCGAGAACCGTTCACACTAAAATGCTTTTATCTCGCTCGATACTCAATCAAATCACTCACAGTTCGATCTTATAGCTTCATCTAATCTATATGAACATATCCATACTGTTAAAATCATATGAAATACAAATTCACTTCACAATAGGTGAAGCCGAGCAAGATTTTAGGGATTTTGGATTATACCTTTGTCCAAGAGGTGAGACCTCGATTGGAGTTTCACCTTGAGTCCATGAATGCCCTCCAAGTGCTGCTTTGAGCTGAAATTGGGTCTGGCTAGGAATTCGGTCAATTGTTGGCACAAGTTTGGTCTAGGAGTGGGTTAGAGCACTCGGGAGATAGGGGTTTTGATAGGAACTTACTCATTTGGTCTGGGAAAGCTTTTGATACAATCAATTTCAAGGTTTGTGGAGTTTGTTGGAATAACAGAAAAATCCTTAGATTTCAAGCTTGAAATTAGGGTTTTACAGTGGGGGGAGATGGTTGGAATTTGATTATGATGGGCTTAGGAAGATCTGGGGAAGCTCTGAAAGCAATTTATAGGGATCTCCCTAAGGAATTGGTAGCACCCTCCATTTGGCCGTGAGAGGCGCTCAATTTATAGCATGGAATTTGTGCATAATTGGCCATGCCAGGGGGGTGGAGAAGGATGCTTAGGTGGAGGGTTGAGCGGCGCAATTCACCAACAATTCACCAATGGGTCACCAATGGGAGTGAGCCACATTGGATGGGCTCAATTTTGGGTTTAAAACAAGGAGGGGCTTCTCAGTTTTGGGTTTTTCGACAATTAGGCTAGCTAACCAGGCTAGAGAAGGCGGCTAGCAAGGTCAGGAAAGTTTTAATTGTGATAAGCTTGGGGCTAGGTGGGCTAGTTGCATGGGTTAGTGAGATTAGCCAAATTAGGAGATAAGTGTGCATGATTTAAGGAACCCTTGGTCCATGGCTCAAAATTGGGTCCTTGGGTGATTTGATTAGCATCCTAGGAGGCTAATCAAGAAAGGTTTAGGTTAATTTGGATTTTAAGCTCAAAATTAAGGTTTGGGCTAAATTTTGGATTTGGGCTTGACTTAGGCTTGGTTTAAAAATTAATTGAAGGGTCCAATTGGTCTATGCTGATGTCATGAAGAGATTAGGAAGTGAATTGGGTGATATTGAATTGGTCACATGGTTCAATTTAATGGAATTTGAAGTTTGGCAAATTTTGGGGCATTTGATTTGGGCTTGGGTTTAGGCTAGGTTTGGGTTTGGATTTGGGTCATGTAAATGCTCAATTTGGCTTATAAAATTGTCATGAAGAATTTAGGATTTGAAATTGGGGAAATTGAATTGGTTATGGAGCTCAATTTGGTGAATTTTGGATTTTGGGTCAATTTGGGGCTAATGGGTTTGGGGCTGAAATTAGGGTTTGGAATTGGGTTAGAATTTGATTTCAATTGGGCTAAGGCATGATGAAATTTGATGTGGAGTTGAAATTGGGGAAATTTGAAATCAATTTAGTGGGAATTGGGGGTGAATAGATTTTGGGCATTTAGGTGCAATTCGGGAATTTTGGTGGATCTTGGTGCAATTAGGTCCATTGAGTGGTTTGGATAGGTTTAAGAGAGGTTTGGAATGATTTTGGAGGTTTTGAGAATTTTTGGGGCATGAGGGGTAACTTGGTATTATTGGGCAATTTAGGGGTAAAATTGATATTTTGGTAAAAATTGGACATTTTGTCTAATTTTGATCAATTTGGGGCAAGTAGGGGCATTTACATACATACCACCCAAGTCTACATATCTTTACATATCTAACACCTAAACTTCACTTTTTACACTTTTAACACCCAAATTTTTTCATCACACAAAAATGCCACTATATATATATAAATATTTCTCTTTTATATTGTTTTCTCAAGGATAAAGGGGGCATTTTCGGTTGTGAATTTAATGCATATTTTTACATGGGCTGGTTGACAGGGTCAACGCCACGAAAAGTTCGATAATATCAGCTGACCTAATAAAGCCAATCAGAAATAATATTACAAAGGATAAATATTGTTTCCCAATATGATTGCTTATAAATACTATATATATATATATATTGAATAGTTTTGTCTTCATATCAATGATTGGAGAAACTATCTATGGCGGTCACAAGTAATACCAGACGGGTAGTTGAGGTAAAGCATCGTTCAATTATAGTTTAATGATGGGAATATGAACTCTATATTATTCATTATTAATAAATATGGAGAATAATACATTGTAAATAATTATTAAAATTTTCTTAAAATATATAAATAAGGCCTTGTGAACACCACTCCATTATTAAATTTTCATACAATTCAAGTGAAAGCTACCATAACCTAAAGCTTTATTTTATGCACTACTTAGTTTCCATCTTTAGGCTGATGTACGCTCTGTTGCTATTAATAACAACCTAAATTCTCACTTAACGATATATTGTCCGCTTCAGCCTAATGGTCTCACTATTTTATCCCATTGGTGTAACTTCCCAGAAAGTCACACATCCAAGAAGTGCTCCTATAAATGCACGCTTAACTTTCGAGTTTCTAATGAGACTCCAACCATCACACCAAAAGACACTTTAATGTTTAAAAGTTCGACTTCATTCTACCCTAGGGTTTCGCAGAACACTCAACTCAACCAGCCTTTATGATTAAATAAGGACCATAAATATATTGAATTGGACTTCAACAACCAATGCAACAACTATCACAAGTTAGTGAGAATAATATATTCGACCGAAAAATTCATATTGTTAACCAACGTGTGTTAATTTTCATTATGCCACTCTTCTTTGTCAATAACAAGCTTAACAATAATATACACGCTTTACATCTACACAAATAAAACATACATTGATAGCAAATTATAATCTACTTGATGATTATAATGTTTATTCTGAGAGTAATCTTTGAATCAAGCATCATGATAGATCAACATGGGATGCAATCATTTACATCTCAAATTAATGAAGAAGATAGAGATGCCTCATAATTATTAGATGGTAGGACTTCCAAACTCTATTTTAAAACATGGAACAAAACTAATTATACCCAAAATTGATTAGAAAAGAATCCAAAAAATAGCACCATAAGTTGTCTCTGACTCAACCACAAATTGACTCAAGTGAGTCACCCATCATATAACTTTTTGAGAATGATAAGAAGAGTGATTATTACTTTCACCATCATTGGTCAATTGTCAAATTCATATAGCAACCTTGCAGTTGGCTGGAGTTTCTCCTTGACCAAATATGAGAAATATAAAGTTATGCAAACTAACATTAGCAGTTTATGATTAATTAAGATTCTTTAAAATTGAAGCAAGAATCAACAGTTTAAGCATAAAAGATGAGCAGGCTCAGATGTGGGAGCTAAATCTATTTCAAATCAAAATCATTGAATATGATAGAAGGATCAACATAAGATTTTTTTTGTGATGATTTTTGAGGGTTAGAGTGGAATATGTGAGGATAAATGATGGTCCTCCAGTAACAGTCTCACTTTCTCTGACCATCTAGCAATTGCTTTATTACTGCGTTAGTTTTTATTCATTCTACCACTCAATTGGCTTAAAGTCCATCCAAGCAGAGTGTCTCGAATGAGCTGATGAAGATAGCCCTACAAAATCAATCCCTTAATCTTATCCTTCAAGTGATCACAAGCCTCGGCAGTATATCCTCTATCTCTATGAAAATGCTAACATTGCTATTGATTTTTTTAGTATTTTTCATTCATGAATCGAGGTACCTACATTCTCCAGTTGTTTATTTACAAGCAGTTGCTAAAAAGGACAAGGAGAAATACCTTGGTTTTTTATTGATCATGCTTTCCCAGCTTAAATTTTTTGGCATCACCTTCTTGAAATTCTTTTGCATGATATATGATTGTTCAAACTACATAGTGTTAATAGTATCATTGTCATCAATAATCTGTGCATTCTCTATAAATAATATCATCATAAGAACCAATTATCTCCCGCATCAATGTGAAATCGAAGCATCCAGATCAAAACTTCAAAGAAAAAAATTTTGGGATTTGACAAGATACTGAAGAAATCTTTGGAAGTGCCTCTTTAATTTTTTTTCCTTCATTTTAGTGGAACCTGAAAAGATGAAATAAGCCCTTAATGATTCTTCAATATGCAATAATATGAGCGATAAAAAATAAAATCTAACAAAGCAGTGAATAGTCCTTCCAGACAGAATAAAATAAAAAACAGGCTTCACCTTTGAGACACTACAGAAGAAGCTGGAGTTAGCGTTTGATATTTATATCAGCATCGGATTTGCGGTCATTAAGCGGTGAATGATACAGTTTGATATTTGCGTTGGATTTTGCATCTGATTTGTGTCTGAACATTTGACGCAAAAACAATATGAAAACAACGAAAGTGTGTATGGAATTTTCACAGAATTAGCGTTGAATTTGCGTCCAAGCGACGCAAAAACTTTGCTTGTTAGCGTCAAACTAGTCTAAAGCAAATTCAATGGAAATCTGACGCAAATGACCTAATTTACTCAACCCGCACGCCTAAATTTCATTTCTTCTCTTCGCGTTCTCTTGTCTTCCCTGCTGCCTGAAACCCTCGCTCTCTCCTTTCCCTCTCACAATTTCGCTCGAAACCATCGTCTTCCTGAATGAGCCATCACAACCATTAGAGCTAGCTGGGAAGGTATCGTTAGTGGCATCTAATAGAGACCACCGAAACTCATGTATTTCTCACCCTTCCACTCTGCTCCAATCAGAAAACATTGACAAGGTAATTTTATTTACACCAATCTTTTTCATTTTAATTTTTGAGAAGTGAAATGGGCCTTTTGACATAGGTAATGTGGTGTGCATGTACAAATTGAAGTCGGGTGCTAGTTTGTACATACACAAGAATTTAGTGATATGTATGTTAGTTTTGTCATAGGTTATGTATAAATTGAAGTTTTGGTGTTAAGCATGCATATAAATAAGAGTTCGGTGGTATGCATGTAAATATTGCAGTTTAGGTGTTAGGTTTGTACATACATAAGATTTGAATTATATGCATGGGTAATGTGATATGTAGGTATAAATTAAAGTTTTGGTGTTAGCTAGGTATGCATATACATAAGAGTTTAATGTTATGCATGTAAACATTGAAGTTTAGGTGTTAGGCTTGTATATACACAAGAATTGAGTGATATATATGAATTAAATGCATAGGTACTGTTGTATGTTTATGTATAAATTGAAGTTTATGGGTTATATACGTATTTACTTATTAGTGGAAATCAAGTTGGTTGGTTGAAGTGAAGCAATATATGCATCGGGTCTTTTTCGAATTGATGGTGACATAGAAGGAATCTTTTTTCATCGCCATAGTAAAGAAAATTCGTTAAGAATAATGTCCTCAAAATTGCATATTCTAATGCTTCTTGCAGCAGATCAACCATAATTGCTATGGTATTCTAAGCAATAAAAAAACATGAAGTGGAGATCCTTCAACCAATGGAACACTTAGCTATAGAAGGATCAACATCGTTGACAATGAGTCCCCAAGTGACTGTTGCAATATACTCATTTAACACTACATAAAAATATTGGACTTTTTGTAATATACCCATGGACTAGTGACACTTAGCAAATGTAAAAATTGAACTGTTTGATTTATCTTGCAAACGATGTAATATTTGTCTTATTTTTTATTTTTGTTTTAGACATAGTTACAATAAGTTTCCTGTTTAGATTTTATACATTCATCCTTTTACTTGTACATACTGCTCCTAATTATTTTTGGAGCTAGTCCTGCTACAAATGGCCATAAGTGGTGCTGGAGATCAACCACCTCAGTGACCGCATGCTCTTCACTCTATAGCGAATACTTACAAGAGCAGGAAGAAGAGCATGCCTTCTTCCACACCTGTTGTTGCTTTCCCATCTGCTGCTACTTTCCCACTTGTTGCTGCAACCAAACCTGAGCTTTTTCCCGCACAGATTCGACTACCCCAGTGTGAATGTATGTAAAAAATTGATTTTTTCACATTAATTTTGACAGTTAATGTTTAAAATGACAATTAATAATTGGTTTTCATTATGTAGGAGTACGAGCAACTTCGAGAGAGGCAGTTGGCCTCCCAGACCCCGAGCATTGCCAGTAGTAGTGGTGATCAGTCTACAACTGCACAGTTTAAGTACGAACTATGGACGCAGACAGCGAGGAAGAAGGCTGAGATCTCTCATGCTTTTGTGGGTGGCACGAGCTCTTCACACCTGAATACTGCGAAGCTTGCCAGGCAGGTAACAGTTATGAATGAGGAGGTTCATCATATGCATGATGCCAATAAAGAATTGAGTAGAGTATAATACACCTTGCAAAGATTATGGAAGATCACCAGGGCAAGCGAACGGTGACTGCTGAACTCGAGGAGGATTTGGAGTTCGTATAAATTTTTAATTTCTAAAATGTTTGAACTTATATTGATGGTGTAGATGTAAATTGCTGATAATTTAGATTTGTGACAGTATCTCATTTTTCATTAATGAGACATTTCAGAGCTTTGATTTGTGATATGACTGAATATAATGTTGTTGTGATACATACTAAATGTTCTGTGTTGGTTGTATAAATATAATTGATATTTTTTATTTTTTTTTTCTATTTGAGGATATTCTTTATCATATGATGTTTTCATATGCAAAATTTGATTCATGTGTAGTCCGACGCTGCAACGACGCAACAAACGTCGCTAATTATTTGCGTCGGAATAATTCGACTCAAAATTGACAGAATAAAAATTACCAACCCCCGAATTATCCGCGGAAAAAAATCAAATGTAAATCTGACGTGAATTCGATGATAATCCTCGAATATCGTCGGATTTATGTTTGCTTTGCATCTAATTTGGCCGACACAAATTTGCTAAATTCCTATAGTGAAAGTATTAGGAAGAACCTGACAAAATATGCATCCAAAGCTTATTCAACATACATGATCGCCATGAAGATATTGTCATGCTTGTAGAGATCGAAAGAATAGCCTAAGGATCTATAACTAGTATCTTAAATCCCAGAAATTGAATATTAAAAAATTTCATCAATCAAGGATGATGATTCCGAAGTATTGTTGGGGAGTAAACTAATTTCTATCCCTCATAGAAAATTCTAATTAAATAGGACATCACAACTCATATCATATGATATCATAAAGGTTTGTCCATGAGGCATAGTAAGCTTAAGTCCACTAAGGCCCCGTTTGGTTCAACTTTTTTGGCGCGGCGCTGTGTGCGGCAGCGGCTCGTCCCGCAGTCGACCGTTTGGTTCGTAGCTTTGCGGCAAAATTGTCGCAAAGCTGAGAGAAAGCGGGCCGCGATATTAACCCCGCGGCCCCGCTTTCGCCTGAACATTTGCCCCGCTTACCCCTGCCCTAACTCTTCTGCCCTAACT
>NW_018164559.1:368674-370771 GCF_001263595.1 Phalaenopsis equestris | reverse complement strand
TATCTGTACATTGTTGATTCATCACTGATGCTTTGCTCTGAGGCACATTTGTTTGCAATTTGGGGCCAGGTTAACATAGATAGTGCATGTTGCAATGATTTTTTCTCTTTAGTTGATCTTCGACAGCTCATTATGACCGAAATTTATTAGAGTGAAGTTCATAGATCACACCTTATTAATATTTTGCACATCAGCTGCATATGAGCTGTCGAATTGATGTTGAGTTGGCTTTAATGTCATGATACCTTATTCTTATCCTCCAATTGATGTTGAGTTGGCTTAGGAGGGGGAATGATTATTCCCTTATTCTCTTGCTTGTGATTAGGAAGTGGTGTTTTTGATTCCATCTATTATTTTTCTCTTCCCCAATCTTAGTTTGACAGTGAGGAGAATTACATTTTAGAAATCCCCTTTTTTGGTTTGGTGTCTGGATCTGCTTTCAAAATTTTGGAGAGTGCATCTGAAGCTGCTCTTTCTAATGTGGTATTTTTTCCAGCATTCTAGTTCTTACTTTTTTGCGAGCTTGTTGGTTAATAAATCTGTTGAAGCACACAAGAAATTGTGTAATAACAAATTGCTATTGAAAATATCACTATTTACTTTGTATTTTAACTCAAAAGTTGATATGAACCTCCCTATAGAAATGAACAAGAAGTTGGGAAAGACAAGTTAACTAGGCTGTTCTAGCCTTCCCAAGCTCCAAGATGAAGAGGGGAAAAATCAGTGACAGAAATCAGTAATATTCCAGTTATTAGATGTTTGTTTCCAATATCATAATAAACACACTTGTTTCCAATAATGTTTGAAGCTCATCTATTAGAGGTTATGAGTAGACATCAATTTTTTTCTTGGGGATGGCATATATTGTTAGTATGGAAGTATTATAAAAGAAAAAAGCCATATCAAAATGTTTGCAAAGTTATGCCAAAAGATTTACTCAATATAAATCACACTACGTGCAACACTCTAATTGGAATGAAGAAAATAAAGTGTTTGAAAAGCAGACTGCGAGTAGGTGGCATAAGGCCACTCATATTGATGATTTGGGTTGTACATAATTTGAATTGAGCCTAGCATTTACTGTTCAATATTGTTCTTCAATCTGTTTTCAAGCTTGAGCTGAGCTTACGCATGACATGTGTTTTACTTTATAGTATATTTATTAGTAACACTACATTTTGATTAAAGCATTATCTGAGTATATTGCAAATTTGTAATGCTCAACATTCTCAGTGTTGTTGAGAACTCTGGATGGTTGTGCAACTTTTCTGTATAAGCTTTTATGTGACATTCAATAAAATCATAGAATTTTTATGCTTCATTAATCAATATTTGATCATCTTCATGAACTCTCTCAACAAAGTGGGCTTTGCTTGCATCAAAACTCATATATGTTAAGATTGTTTTCCGTTGGAGGGATAGAACTTAATGATACACTAACATGATCATATTGAACATTTGATTTATGCTCACCATGTGCAGTCCAATACCAATAGTTAGGTTGGAAACCATACGATACAAATCTAACTTGACTTTATCAGGTGTTAGATATACTGATTTTTGTTCTGTGCACATGAGAATCAAAACTTACCTTTTGAAATATAAATGGTCAATTGCGATGCAACTTGCACAAATCTCTGTACACTGTTATTTTGTCTTCTACCTGTAATTTTGTATTTCTTGCTTGCAATGCATGACTTCCACCGCAAGAAATACTCCTATGCTCTGGATTTCTGTTCTTTTTCGGTTGTTGATTGTTATTGTAGTTGGATGTGAGAAGATTGCGGCTGCATTAAGGAAGAGAACTAATGAGAACTTGCCTTTTATATATTGTTTATATGATGTAAGTTGTGCTTATATGTACAACAAAGGAGTCCTTGTTGATATGTTTCAAAATTTCAGCTAGTATTTCAATAAAATATTGCATTCGTTTCCCGTGGACGTAGGTCAGTTGACCGAACCACATAAATTCTTGCGTTCCCTTATCTTTATATCTCTTGTTTGGTTTATTGCTTGCAACGTGTTTATATTTATGCTTTCATTTATTTAACAATGTTTAAATTCGTTATATTAATTCATCTTGTGGGTTATTTTTTT
>NW_018164559.1:362974-367525 GCF_001263595.1 Phalaenopsis equestris | reverse complement strand
TAGTTCATATGTCTGGTTGTTTTATTCCATCTATGAGCTTAACTGTATTTCAAAGTGTAATGTATAGTTCATATCGTCATGGACCCAGAGGAAGTCCGACGTCGACGTCGAAATGCAGCCATAAATATACTAGTGCATTACTATAACACGTATGTGGATCGTGAGCCGTGTTACACATCATCTCAGATTGGAGACAAATGGATGGGAGAAATGATTTCAGGACACCCAACGTGATTTCAAAACATCTTCCGCATGTCCGAGGGTGTTTTCAGTGATCTATTATTAGATCTAAAAACATCTCATGGACTTCACGGATCTTCTAGGACAACAGACGGTGAAGTATTGGGCATAACACTTTATATTTTATCACAGAACGAGTCAATGCGGGGAGCCATGGAACGCTTCCAACACTCATCTGAAACAATAAGCAGATATTTCTCAGTTGGTTTGAGTTCTCTTGTCAGTCTAGCACAAGCCATAATAAAACCCACAGATCCAACGTTTGCAAGAACGCTAGTTCAGATTCGCAATGATGCCCGATACATGCCACATTTCAAGGTAGACATTCATACTTTAAATAAATATTACTGGGTTGTATATTGAAATGATTTCACTTATTCGTAAAGGGTTGCATCGGCGCAATCGATGGAACACATGTTCATGCTAGGGTCCCGGATAACGAGAAAGTTGCATTTATCGGCCGTTCCAGAAGCACAACTCAAAATATCATGGCAGTATGTGATTTCAATATGTGTTTTACATTTGCAATGGCTGGATGGGAGGGCAGCGCACATGATAGTAGAATCTTTAAAATTGCAACGAGAAATCCGGAGTACAATTTTCCTCACCCACCGCATGGTTAGTTCCTTACTAATATAAGTAGAATTTTTTTTGTATGCTCACCTAAAGTTTATAAGTTTTCAGGGGAGTACTATTTGGTGGACGCTGGCTACCCAATGCAGAGGGGGTACCTTAAATCTTATCCTGACACAAGGTATCATCTTCCAGATTTTCAGAGAGCCAGCAATCGTACGAGAAATAGAAAAGAGGTTTTTAATAAAAGATATTCATCCTTGCGAGGCGTTATTGAGAGGACTTTCGGAGTTTGGAAGAAAAAATGGGTCATACTTCGAGATATGCCACCTTATCCGTTTCCGAAACAGGTGCATGTAATGTTAGCCACTATGACCCTTAATAACTATATTAGGCGGCATCCAACTCGAGCTGATGTTGATTTCGAGCGTGTCGAGGTCAATGACGAGGAAGTGTCAGTCGAAGCTTTTGAATACCGCATTGGTCAATCTCTATCAACAGAGCAGAACGACAATGCCTCAATTTGCACGAAAGATGGGGAAGGTGCGAATGAAATGAAAGCCCTTCATGAGGAGATCACTACCTCATTAGTTAGAGAGCGATTATTTCGATTTAGATCTGTTGTAAACACAATATGATTAGGGGTCTATGTTTGTTTTCAAACAAATATTTCAATTTTAATGATCTCTTTTTTCATTACCTGATATGTTAGTAATTATGTTTTATGTTGCATTGCTTTTTAGGATAATATGAGTTCTAGGATGTCCGCTACCTCCCGAGGAGTGGTTTGTCATTGTGGCCTGCAAACCACACTTTTGACCTCACGACAAGCACATAGTTATGGTAGGAAGTTTTATACATGCCCCTGAAGCATTGCCGATCAATGCAGATTTTTCCGATGGGCGGACAGTTTCTCTTATGCTGAGTATGATATTGGTAGCGATTTGCGAGTTTCAGATGACGAAGAGCAAACACGGGAGCTACAACGTGTCATTGTTAGAAATAACATTACCATTATGCTACTCGTCGTGGTCGTAGTTTTACAGTTTTTTTACGTCTTTATGTAAGAAAAAATGACTTCATATGGCTTGAGGTGCTTTTATATATTTTACATTTTATGCTTCTAAAATATGTTTGTAAATTTTTATATGTATAGATGAATTAATATTTGTATACATTGATATATAGATAAAGATAAATTTTAAACTTATATGTGTTTAAAATTACAAAATATTTTTTAAAAATTATCTATAAAAATGAATGTTGAAAACAATTTATTTCATTTAATTAACTAAGAAATAATATTTTTATAAACTTTATGTATATTAAACCCATATTTATACAAATAAATCAAAAATTTTAAACAATTTTAACAAACAGAGGCAGTTTGTTCATCTTTACATTAAACAACTGACTCACAGTATTTTTCACGCAGCTGCACCAAACAGACAGTCAACTTCCCCACAGCTGCTTCCTGGTGGCTTCCTGGGGCAGCGCAGCTGTAGCAAAGCTGATGAGAATCTGCAGCTGCGCCAAACAAACCCTAAGGCTGCCCAAAGAGGAGAGGAAGTGTGAGGAGAGAGTTTGAATTGTGGGTGAAGTTACACATCATTAATTTTGAAGACAACTAGTGCATCGAATTGACCAATTATATTGATAAACAATATATTTATTTATATGCATCATTTCACATACCACAAAATTCTTATGTACTTTTATATCTAACACCTAAATTCAAAAAATTCTAGGGTCAATTACATACATACCACCCAATTCTAATGTATTTATATATCTAACATCTGAATGCAGGAAAAATTCTAGGGGCATTTACATACATACCACCCAATTCTTATGTATTTACATATCTAACAACTAAATTTGACTTTTTACATTTATACAAACCAAATCTATAATATTGTATCTAAGATATCACTATTTTAACTTTTATATATTATTTATTTATTATTTAATTAATACAAGCTCTTTTACAGCCCTGATTTAAAATTCAAATAATACAATGTATATGTTAAATAGTGAGAAATCAAATTATGGAAAATATATACAATATATTGCTAAAATATAACTTTATAGGTGTGCATTCGATTAAATCAATTCTACACAATAGCAATACACATCTAAGCACCGATAATGAATTAAACCATTGTAAGATCGTTCATATGAGTTTATTAGTATACACCATCTTATAAAGATATTTCTTGCAAACACCAGTATATGAGTGCCACTAACAACATATGATAGAATGAAAAAATGATTCCTCAAAAAAAGAGTAATATATTAAACATAATAATTATATTTACTGGTGATTTGGCATATGAATCATAGACAAAATAGGATATCACATAAACATGAAGGCATATAAATACTAATTAAATGAGAAAATAAACTAAAATGTAGAGCAACTGGACACAATCTATGGATAACAATACCCTTGGATTGAAATTAGATTAGATTAGATTTGGATTTAATCTTTAGCCTACTCCTTGCAACCATATTTAAATAACTAAGGATTGAAGGATTTTGTTCTACATAGATGAATGAAATTATTTTGTGAAATCAAACTAGTGTTCTCGCTTTTGATCAAGTTGTAAATGTTGTATAATAGAATTCTCATAGAAATTAAGGGTCATAAATAAATCAAGTATTTGATCAAGAACATGAACTAAGAGCAATCATGAAAAACATGTTGTACTAAAAATAATAAATAAATAAGGCAGACTAATTATCAGTTTAAGAAAATATAAATAAAAAAGGAAAACCACTAAATAAAAATCAAGACCTCACGCAGGTATAAGAAAATAGCTTTTTATGAGAATTTCTAGCACCAAATTGCATCATACTAGAAAAAAAAACACATCCAATCACACTCAAGCAAATATGAAAATAATATGAACTAAGAGTAAACTATCAACGTAAATCTCCAAATTTAATAATAATAATAATAATAATAATAATAATAATAATAATAATAATAATAATAATAATAATAATAATAATAATAATAATAATAATAATAATAATAATAATAATAATAATAATAATAATAATAATAATAATAATAATAATAATAATAATAATAATAATAATAATAATAATAATAATAATAAATATAATAATAATAAAAGTTTCCAAAATAAGAAGATAAGATTTGACAAGTTTTTATTCAAATTTATAACACCACAAAGTTGTGGCTTGAGTGCAAATAAGATTGCATGTGCCATGATCATACATCCATACATGTGCCATGATCGGAGACAAACACAGACATACATGCACACATATATATACATACAAATATGCACACAACACACATACAAAAATACAAATACACATGCGTGCATGCAGATTGGCAAATATACATACATACATACATACATACATAGAAACACACATGCATACACACAATACACATACAAACATACAAAAATACAAATACACATGCATGCATGCAGATTGGCAAATATACATACATACATACATACATAGAAACACACATGCATACATACATACATGTATAAACACACAGACATGCAAGCACACGCACACGCGCTCCCACGCACAGGCACGCGCACGCGCGTGCACAGATATACATACATATACAAACATAGCTAAACCTACATATGCCATGATCAGAGGCACACACACAGACACACACACAGACACACACAGACACAGACACGCACACGCACGCACACACACACACACACACACACACACACA
>NW_018164559.1:340864-362958 GCF_001263595.1 Phalaenopsis equestris | reverse complement strand
TACATGCATTCATATAGACAAATATACATGAATACATACATACATACACACATGCATACATACATACATAGACACAAACATGCAGACACGAGCGTGCGGGCAGATATACATACATATAAAAACATTGATAAACATATATACATATACAGACAGACATACACACATACATACATATATATGAAGAAATACATACAACATACATGCACACACACACATACATACTATATACACGAGTGCGCACACACACACATGTACACACGCACACACACACACACGCGCACACGCGCACACACACACACACAAACATACACACACACGCAAACACACACACCAACACACATACACAAACATACAGACAAACACACACACACACACACACACAGAGACACATACAGACATGCACACAAAGATAGAGACAAGCACAAAGACCCACACACACACACACACACAAAAAGAAACAGACACACATAGACAGACACAGACAGAAAGAGACACGCACACATATAGACAAACATACATGAAGTCAGACAACAAGCAGACAAGAAGTAGGCAGAAATACACACACACACACAAAACAGACAAGCAAACAGACAGACAGACAGACAAACATACAAATACACACAAAAGATAGACACGCGGGGAGGCAGGGAAGCAGGTAAATAAACAGACACATAAAATAAGCAGGCAAACAGACACACACACACACACAACTAGATAGACAACAGACATGCAAGTACACATGCGCACGCACAAAAAACAGGCAGGCAAGCAGACAAACAAATAGTGGCTGGCAGACAAGCATGCACACACATGCAAGAGCGTACATAAACATACACAACATGCAAACATACAAACATAAAAACAAACAACAGACACAACAAACAACCAGGTAAGCACACACACATAATAGACAGATGGATAAACAAATAGAAAGGTAGGCAGACACACACACACACACAACAACAAACAGACAAACATACATGCATGCTCGCAGAAGCGCGCGCACGCACGCACACGCACGCACACGCACACACACACACAACAAACAAACAAAACATACAGACAGACATGCATGCAGACAGGCAGATGCACACACATCAAACAGGAAGACATACAAACATGCATGCAGGTGCGCGCGTGAGCGCGCACACACACATATTCAAAATATTTAATCTTAGAGTATCACACAACCTATTAGTTTTACATGCATACATAGATCATAGTTAATCATAGAGTTTCATATAGCCTAATAGTTTGGCGCTGTCTCAAACCATAAGTTCTTGAGTTCTAAGCCTCGCACATATAGGTGTATGCGCCCAAAAAAAAAAGATTACCACGAGGAACTAAATTGGAGAAATGTGATGCTCTGGCACTTAGACACACAAATAATCGGGAGAGTATTTTGGAGTTTTACCCAATGTATAGGATTCAAACTTAAGTACTTAATAATTTAAATTGCTAAGAGCAACTCTAGAATTAGAAGAATCGGAATTAGAAGAATCAAAATTAGAAGAGTCACCAACTATAAATCTTGAATAAGACAATAAAATCTTTCAGCTAGCCAACTACAACTGAATACACTTGGTTTTGCTTTTAACACATGCTGCTAATTGTTACATCAACATGAAGTATGGATTTCATATCTTCAAAGATCTACAAGTGAAAGACAAGTGCGTAGAAAGTGGAAAGAAAAGAAATACGGAACATTGTTCCATGAAAACTACTAGGATAACAAGAATAAAATTCATAGAAACATCACCTGAAAAAGCTGAAGTAAACCTTCGCTTTCTCTGTGGCACAACTGAACATAACTCTAATCCTTGAGCACAGAAAATCAAGTTAGAGTAGTATTAGTGGCTAACTAAATGCAAAAAATAAATTAAATGCAGAGTAGCACAAAAAATAAAAAGTTTTAGATTAATAACATCATATTAAATAGCAAGCACTCGCAGATTTTCAGTCCAAGAATAGAGTAAACTTCGCCACCGAACACAAAAAAAAAAACAAAAATAAATTAAAAAGCAGGTTTCATCAATAATATGAAAAATGTTGAATAAAATTAGCAAGGCACTGTATTACTGTTTTAGAATTTGCAGAATCCAGGCAAGTTTTGTATCATAACCATATGCTTCAATTGTTAAATGTAAACCATATGAATTTGTAGAAAGGATGAATATTCAAAGCAAGCAAAAATAATGCATGCAATTGAGTTATTATCTAAACAGTATACAAAGCTCCGGCCAAAAAGATCTTCTAGAGTTGAAGACTTGCATATCATCAATATATGATCAAAAGAATAGTTTTTTATGCAGGTCATGCTGATAAATATTAGTTTTATTCCACAGAATAATAAATGAATAGAATATAATTTATTTTTAATCAGGAAACCAACTAATTTTTACCTTGGAAATCACAAATTTCTTCTTAATTTCCTTGGTTTTGGGTTACTCCTGAGTTCTAGAGTGAGCAAGGAATTAGACAGGAACAACCAAGAGCTTCTCACAGAAGTTCATAGAATATCTTACACTTCCAAAGGGATGGCATACTGAACTCACAATTTGCATTCTAATAACTGACATCTTTGACAGGTGTGAAGCCAGTTATTTTAGACTTACTTGAGAAACAATGAAAAATACAGAGAATGTTTTCATTGGCTGAAATACAAAGCATCAAAATGTTAAACAAGTGAATTAATTAGGTACATTAATAAAAAAATAAAATTATTGAAACCATGGAGCATTAAATACGCACCTCAAGTGGCATTCATTAATTAAGAATGGAACAATAAGGCTGCTAGATAGATATGCTTGATCGCCGGTCATAATAGAAATCGAAGCTCGGGCTAATGGACAATGTTTTTTGTTATCATGCTGAGTGATGATGCTGAGAAGCCTTGTTACACCAAGGGCGTATGGTTGCATTATGGCTGAGCATTTCCCTGAGATTACATATCTGATGAGCTTACTCTTGATAATAGATAATGGTGGCAATTCATTTTGCATAAAATCAAAAGAATGGATAAAAAAAATATAAAATCATCTTGCAAAATCAAAGCAATTTGATTACCCCATTACAAAGCCCTACAGCACTAACTAGTAAAGGATAAACCTTTTTAAACTGCAGCCAAGAGTAGAATTACTTTATTATGGATTAGCTTAGCTTATTGTTCCAATAATTAGAACCAAAAAAAAATTACATTTTCCTTTCACTGATGCATTTATTTTCACGACCAAAGGATGGGTAAGTTTTCTTCTCAATGCCTATCAACATGGGTAAGCTTTTAATAAGATCTCATCATCAACGTAGTTAGCCTTATTCCAACTATTTGAAATTTATTTGTTCCCTTTACCATGCATTCACGTTGAGTGCATTTTGAGATATTAAATCCATTTTAAGGAAATTATTTTTGTGCAGAGCTTATGCAATTGATTTTTAATTTAATATTTATGCCTATTAATCCTCCTACATTACTTTTGTCAATTTGTCTCATCCCGGCATCTTCTATCGCAGGTATATGCTCAAATCATTTAAATGCATTTTTCATTATATTAACTTCAGTAAGTTCCATGCAAATAACCAACCTTGTTTAAATGTTTCTCAATATAGCATTCCTAAGTTTGTCAAAAATCCATCTTAATATTCTTATTTCTATCATACCCAACTTGACTATCAGTGACTCATTGTCTCCCAGAACTAAAATCTACTAAAAACATTGTTGATCTAATTGTTTTTTTTTTTAAAATTTGTCTTTATATTTCAAACATATTTGTTTATAGCATAGTGCCACAACCATTTTTCTATTTGAAGCAACCAACCCTAGGTCTAGAATTTATATTCTAATATATATTTCCATTCTTTATAAAGGAATTCAAAGTAATTATACCGATTATAGCAAGAATCACCTTCTTTTTTCTTTTTTTACATACCAGGAATCACTTGAACTTCTAAGAACATCGGTATATGTTTAACAATGTCATCTCACAATGATTACATATCATGAACTAAGTCATTGTTTTATTGAACCAAGTTTTTAATATTTTAAGGATTTATACCATTATTCTAACTTTTAACTTATTTCGATAGATATCTCACCAAATTCAATTGTCATCTATAAATAGCATAATATGATGCATTGCTTGGAATACTCTGTCAACATTTCCAATACTGATGCCAAAAAGATAATAACTTAATGTTATTTTTTAATGTAATTATGCCATGATTTGGGTAAAGGGGCATAAAATAATTAGCATGTTATTACTTCGTTGGATCTATAACAAAACTACACATTTAAAATTAGGCTTGTCAAGATGCTATATCAATGTAGATATACCCAAATACATACCTAATTATGGGGTTTACATATATATCTATCTAGATCAATCAACCCTAAAATTGTTCGAATAAGGTTAATGATAATGAGACTATAGTTAACTATGATGTTGGACCAAACATAAATATATTATTAGATTCTTTAAGCATCCCTCAAACTCCGAATCAAAATTTCCCTTTATGTTGTAGTGTTACGAAAGTCCGTGTACTTCCCTAACACCACACTTCCTAATATAGTTACTCTTCAAAAATCTTACATTCCCTTATATTTCAAACTTTCACGCTCCCGTCATATCTTTCCCTTCATATGTTGATCTCAGCTCCTCACAAACAACTGCATTTCTCCATAGATTACAAGAATTGTTATGATACTTTGCCACTGACAGCAAGCATACAACAGAACACTTGCCCTCACCCATTCCGCTCTCTAATGTCTAAGAGGGGCACATGTAAATTTGGGTCAACCCGTAGTACAAAATAGCACTAGCCTCAAATACAAGCCAGTTTCAAACCAAATGAAAATTTTGATCCAACTAAAATAGAATTTAGATTTAAATTGAATTTGCGGGATTAATGAAACCAAGAAAGGATCTGCTTGTATAATTCTAACATTTAATGTTTGAAGGAAAAAAAAATTAAGGACTTGACTCTAGAGAGGCCAACTACAAAGCAGCTTGAGAGAACTAATTGCTATTTAGCAACAATAAATATTTGCATGGGATTGTAAATTGTACAGTAGAAAGCGATGGTTTGGCTACCGGTAAAGTAGAAGAGACTACAATGTTAATTTTCTACATCATCAGTCTTCAGTTGGATGGTCTCTGGCAGATATTTCATTTTATGTTTATGTAAGAAAGTCCTTAAAGGATGAAATAGAGTGATTCTTTTTAAGGTATCACAAAACAATATAAAGCAGATAGAATTGACAAACTTTCATTGAAACAATTTAATAAGTGCACAAAATAAATTTATACTAAAAAAATGAGGAAAGAACATTTAAGTACCAGATAAGTTTCATGTTTCCCAAGTTTATTGTGGGTGAAACAATTGCCACGACCTTGTTAAAGAACAATTTAACTCAGAAATCGAACAATCAATGAGTACAATGCTGCATTCAAAGCCTGGACCATAGAAAAAAAAAGGAACCAGATATATAAGTCTAAACCACTTTCCATCACCATCTTCTTCTGATATTCAAATATTCAATCTGCATTGGGACAGGTTAAATCAGAATCAAGGTACAAACATTAGTTTAATTATATATTTTGTTCCCAATATGGTTGTAACATTAGTGCCAACTCATAATAAAAATAAGCTTTGTTTACTTGCAGAATAATGTAAGAACCTTTAATTTCCCAGACCTTTAGCCCTTAGAATTTAGGTAAATTTACACAGCACAAAATTCATATGTATTAACATATCTCACACCTAAACTATAATATTTACATACATAGCACTTTTGTGTTTTAAACCTAAGCATGAAAATGTATATTTCACTTTTAAAAAGTGGTAATTGTTCTATTTTTATATGATATTAAATATTTGAGTGTTATGGTGTCAATATGAATTTGGGTGTGAGATATGTAAATACATAAGAATTGTGCACTATATATGTAAATGCCTCTATATTAACTTTACCAGAAAAGTGGCGGGCCTTTTGAATGACCATAAGTTTGAATCACTAAACTTCCTTTAGTTTCAATGAAATATCATTTTTAATGAAAATTATCTGAGTTCACCAATAATCTCCACACGAGCATGCCCCATCACTGAAGTGGTGAAACCTTTTTGAATCCCTCACCACAATCTCTCTGTTTGTAATATTTGATAAGAGCTTAATAGCATCATGACAATCCTCACAAACCCTCAAGTTCTTAATGACTAGAATCCTCATCCCAGAGCCAGTGTTCAGCAATCCAAATGCAATAGCCAACCTCTCACTATGGCTGAGGAGGATTCTCTCCTTAACATCCTCTTTGAGGTCATGGAGAACCAACTGTGTCTTTGGAACATAACCTTTTTTCCTCATTTCACATTCCAATCTCTCTAACATAGCCATGATATCCAGATATTCTGGATGGCTCTTATCCTCAGCTAAGAAAGCATGAAGCTTTCCATGCACTTCTACCAAACTATAGCCAGGGGTTTTCTTCACCCCTATCATCTTCATCAACCTTCTTATTTCCTGTACTTTGTTCCAGTTCCTTGCTGAAGCATACATGTTTGAAACCAAAGTGTACACACCCAAATCATCTGGACTCAACTTGAGCACATTTTCAGCAGCATATTCTCCTAGTTCCAGCTTCTTATGGTTAATGCAGCCCGAAAGAAGAGCAACCCATACTGCAACTCCTGGTTCAATAGCCATCTTCTGGATCAGATCAAAAGCTTCTTCAACATGCCCAGCACGAGCCAATAGATCCACCATGCATGCATAGTGCTTCTCCCTGGGTTTAACGCCAAAGTCATTCTCCATGGAATAGAACCACCGCCGCCCCTCATCCACAAGCCCAGAGTGGCTGAATGCGGACATTAGAGAAGCAAAGGTGGCATCATCAGGTTTCAATTCAAGCTTTTTCATTTTAAGAAAGAGTATAAGAGCTTCCTTTCCATTGCCATGAATACCATAACAGTCAATCATGGCATTCCAAGCAATCAGATCTCTTGAACTTAGCCTGTCAAATAGGGCTCGGGCGTTCAAAAGGCTCCCACATTTTGAGTACATGTCAATCGCTGCAGTGCCCAATATTATACCAACTTCGAGCCTTCTCCTAACCAAAAAGCCATGTAAAGACTTGCCCAATTTCAAAATTCCAATTTGGGAACAAGCCAAGAAGGCACTTACTAGGGCAACAGAATCTGGAACTAGCCCCCAATCTTGCATCTTGAGCAGCATGAAGAGTGCATCGTTTGCAAAACCATTCTGAGCATAGGCTGAGATCAAAGAACTCCATGAAACAATATTCTTATACGGCATCCTCTTGAAGACAAGATTTGCAAGGCTCAAACACCCGCTCTTCGCGTACATGTCAATGAGGGTGGTCCCTAAAACTACATCCATTTTCATACCAAGCCGGATCATATGCCCATGAACTGAAACTCCCCTCCTCATATCCCCCATTGCCGCACAAGCCTGCAACAGACCAATCATCACAATCTCATCCCCTTCAACGCCCTCTTCTCTCATCTTTCTATAAGAATCCATGGCCTCTATTGACTTCCCGGCACTAGAAAACCCAGTGATCATGGTGGTCCAGGATACAATATCTCTCTTCGGAATTCTGTCGAACAGTTCAACTGCATCAACCATCTTTCCGCATTTAACATACAAATTTAGCAACGACGAACTCACAAAAACATCGCTTTGGAAGCCAAGGTCGTGTGCGTGTGATCGAATCTGATTTCCTGCTTCGAGATCCGACAACTGGGTGCAGGCTTTGAGGGCGATGGTGAATGTGGAGCTGTCGGGCCGAACGACCCCATTGGAGATCATGCGGCGGTAGAGACGGAGGACATCGACGGGAGAGTCGTTTCTGGAATGAGCAATGATGAGGGCGTTCCAAGAAGAGATAGTCGGTTGGGGCAATGCGTCGAACACCTCTCGAGCAGCGGCGAGGTTACCGGAGCGGCCGTAAGCGGCGATAAGGTGTCCAGGGAAGTAGGGGTGGGCGAGTAATCCTGTGAGGATCATGAGGGCGTGGGTTTGGGGGATGACTCCAGTGTCCTTGATTACTGAGAGAAGAAAGCGCGGCCATTTCTGTTGGTCGAAAGCAAAGCGCATAAGTTGGGGTCTCTCTGCAAGTATGCCGTAGACAAATAAGATGTTTACATACCTGCAAGAGTAAACTTCTAAACTTCAATTTTTACCAACAATCATGGATGCTTAAATTTTCCGTTTAGATTGGATAATTATAGTATAAAAGTTGGAATTTAGGTATTTAGTATGTGAATACATAAGAATTGGGTGGTAGGTATGTAAATCTCTCAAGATAAAAAAAGAAAAAAAAAATACTAACGTAAACACACCCACACACGAAAAAATATTACATCAGGACTCCGCACTTAGAGTTACGTGCGGAGTCAAATGAAATCACGCCACGTAGAAAAAAAATTATGTTCGGTGACACAAGAGAATATTCTTCATGTGTTATTCAAGTGTTATTGTGTGTTATTCAGGTGTTATTGTGTGTTATTCAAGTATTATTATGTGTTATTATGTTATTATAACACCGAGAATATTCTCAGGACACAATAACACTTGAATAACATACAATAACACTTGAATAACACGGAATAACATGAGGGGAATATTTTCTGGTGTTACCGGGACGATCACCTCCATGGGGTAATTTCATTGGACTCCGCACGTAACTCTACGTGTGGAGTCTTGATGTAATATTTTTTCCACACACACACACAAAAAAAATTTAATGTCATTAAAATACAAATGTTTTGCATACCAAAATCTCACACAAATAGATTTAAAAAAAAACAAAATATTTTATGTGAAGAATGCATGAAGAAAATCACAATGCCTAACATAAATGAAATGATTACACTGTATTGATGTTATAGGGTGCCGGAAAATTCGCCATGGTTGAATGATAATTTAATGTATTAGAATTGCACAAATATCCAACCCACACATAGATCAGAGAAAAGTACCAAGAGAAGACATCAAGTTCTTTACATGACAAAACTCTACAAAAATAACAACAAGAATAAGTTTTTATCCCACTAAATGGAGTCGGTTACATGAATTTTTTTTCTCCATTGCGTCCTATTGAGTGTCATTTCTTATATAACATGTCCAATTCTTTTTAGGTCTATCTTGAGCTTTATTAACATAAACCAAATCTAAAAAATATACTTTCTTAACAGGATCAATCAGATGGTTGACATTTAATGTGACCAAATAATCTTGGATGACTATCTAATCTTGTCTTCCACTAAAGCTACACTAACCCTTTGTGTTTGTAAAACTAATCTACTATATATTTGTAAGTGCATAGGTCTACTCTTCTCATGAATTAGATAAGATAGAATTGCATTGTTGATATTACAAACATACAATAATAGTTCAACTATAATATCTGCAATTAAAGTATAGTAAATGTAGTTAATCATGAAGGTTATAGTCGGTGTATACAATAGCAATAGTTGACCACTGTGACTGCACAAAAGTTATGATTGGTAGCTACACAAATAGTGGTTAGCCGTAAAGATCGTGGTTGAAAACTGCAATATCGTTAGTTGGTCATAAATGTCATAGTTAGTGATTGCAATAGTGTTGGTGTGTCGCAGATGTCATAGTTAGAAGTCATAACAATAATATTTGGTCACATATGTCATAGTTGGTGATTGCAATATTGTCAGTTGAACACATAGGTCGTAGTTGGTGATTGTAATAACATTAGTTGGTCACATAAGTCGTAGTTGGTGACTGTAATATTGTCATTTTGCCACATAAACTGTAGTTGGTGACTACAAAAGGACAGTTGGCCACATAAGTTGTAGTAGCAATAGTTGATTACATAAGTCGTAGTTAATGACTGCAATATCGTTAGTTGGCCATATAGGTCCTAGTTGATCATTGCAATAGCTTTAGTAGCCCACATAGTCTGTATTTGGAAGTTATAACAACAACCACATAAGTCATAGTTAGTGACTACGATATCGTTAGTTGGCCTCATAGATTGTAGTTGATGACTACACTTATGTTAGATGACCACAGAGGCGTCATTGAAATTTATAATAGAAATTGACCATATAAACCATAATTAGTGACTGCAATAGCGTTAGTTAGCCGCATAAGTTATAGTTGGTGATTGTAAAGGCATTAATTGGTCATTGGGGAACCAATTGTTAGTTTAACCCTTTCTCTTAGGACTGTGTTACAATTTTACACTTGACACAACATTTTTCGGTATACATCGTAAAGAAAAAAACATGTGTTAGAAATAATCAAAATATTTGGGATACAATGCTAGCAATTGGAGATCACCAACATTGGCAAGCAATTGTGGCTAATGATGGTTGACAAAAACTGATGAGTGGTGGTTTATGATGGTCGATGACTGTGAAGAAGAGAAGTTATCATCGGGCCTTCAATATGGTGTTATATATTATATCCATATTTGGGATACAATGTTAACAAGGAAGGGAGACAGATGATGGCGAGCAGGCCGATAATCAGTGGTTAACAATGGTCGAGAGTTACGAAGACCAGAAGTTATCATCAGATATTCAATCACAACAGGCTAAGAATTCATGAAAATTTTGTCTTTTGATAAATAACTTCCCTAACCACCTTACTAAGAATTCCATCTTCTATCCTCCCCCATCTTATATGCTTTAGGGGAAGGGTATTTTTGTCTTTTGATAAATAACTTCCCTAACCACCTTAGTGGATGATCCATATCAATCCTCCTTAATCTTAGATAGTCATTTGATAATTTGAGGGCCTAAATGATATCAAAATTAAGTGAGCTTAGGCTCATTAGATTCATCTTATTGAGACGCTTAATTTGAATATAAGTATGTCAAATTTAGAGTTCATTTCATAATTTAATTGACGATACAAAATCTCTAAAAGTGCTTTAATGTCTTAAATTGGGTTTGATTGGATTCAGATCAAATCAACTTTGATATCATTGAGTTTGTTTTGTCGAGATGGTATGTTTGACTATCAATTTGCAAAAATTGGTGCCCTGACTAATCTTAAACTTAAATCTAATAATAATGCATTGAGATTCATAGAAGAAAATAATTTGTTGATAATGCATTAGTTGTCACCTATTTTTGGACATTGGAGTTTCTATCATCCAAAATTATAAAGCCTTATGAAAGTCTCAATCTTGATTTTAGATGCCCAAAAAACTTGTACACTAAATTGAAAGAAGAAATCTATGATATTCAAGCTTTGTGGAGGTTCAAAATTAACAAAATTGAATCCAAAATGTTGAAAAATAGCAAAGTAAACACATTTAAAAAGATATGAACATGTCATTGTTGATAGCATCGACAAATGTTGTATGTATTTGTTGACTTCACTTTTGGTTGAGGACTAGTTTCTTCATTAAAAGCCTATGATCTAGCTATAATACTTTTCTGTTGACTATCCTAAAGGACTAGTGATGACACTCTCACCTTTAGAAATTCTAAACTCTTCTTTGCTCATCTTGAAACTCTTCGTGTTGGTTCTAACCTTTAGCACTTAGTAAGTGGGACCAATATGAGGGAGTGTTGACCTCACTTTTGGTTGAGGTCTAGAAACTTCTTTAAGCTTTATGGTTAGCCCTGGGTGGTGTGGTCTTGGTCTTGCACACACACACTTTCACTTTTGGTCCAAATCCTTAGCCAAACTTGCCTAACTTGATGCTTTACTCTATTGGAAACTCATGTGGATGGTCTCCCGGACCATTAGCCTTGGGCTAGGGTTTGGCTAAGACCAGCACATGGAGGATCCATAATGGGAGTTCTCTTGGTCTCATGACTCAATAGGGTGACCTCATGATTAACGTTCTTAATTGATCCAAATTTTGACCCTTCGTAGCCTCAAACTTCACCAAATTACTAAATTAACCCTAACCAAATTTTCAATTTTGACCCTTCGTGGCCTCAAACTTCACCAAATTACTAAATTAACCCTAAACCCTAAATTTTTCAAAAATTCCCAAAATTGCCCAAATCCTCAAAATCTCTTCAAAAATCATTTCAAACCATTCCAAATCACTCAAATTGACCAAAATACATCAAATTTTCCAAAATTCCCAAAATACCCCCAAAATCCCCAAAACTACCAAAATGCCCTTCATACCCCAAAAATTCCAAAAATACCCAAAATCTCCAAAATCACTCCAAATGTCCCAAAAATCAATTTGAACCACTCAATTGAGCCCAATTTGAACAAATTGACTCAAATTGACTCTTTTTTCCCAAAATCTCCAAATTTCCCTTAAATGTCTAACTTACCTAATTTACCCTAAATTTCCACCAAATTAACTTTAATCTCACCCAATTTCAATTATAAATCAAAATCCATCATACCCAATCCCAATTGAAAACAAAACCATGCCCAATTTCATTCTCAATCCCAAAATCCCCAAATTTGTACTTAAGTTCAAATCTCCCAAATTGAACCTCATAACTCCAAAATTTCTACCCAATTGATATCCAAAACTCTTCATTACACCCTTGGACCAATTTGAACAATCAATTTAGCTTAACTTAAACCCTAGCCCAATCCAAAACCAAATCTATTCCAAATTCCCCAAAATTGACCATGAACCAAATTTCGCTAAACTGAACCCCCAAATCAATTCAAAATCACCCAATTCCTTTTCAAAACTTCTAATGACAATCATCCAAGCTAATTTGATCAATCAATTGAGACAAACTTAAAGTCTAGCCAAATCTAGATTCAAATCCAAGCTCATGACATGATTTTGAACCCAAGCCTTGAATTGAACCAAACCTATTTAAATTGGCCAAGCCATGGTCACCACAGCCAGCCTTTGGACCCTAGGGACCAAGCTAGACCCACCTAACCCACCCTACATGAGCCATGGACCAAAGGTCCCTTGTTCTATGGGATCTCTTCCCATATTTGGCTAAAACCAAATATATTTTCCATCAACCATCAAAACTTCAAAGATAATCATCATTAAGCTCCTTGTGGCTCACCTGACCACTCTAGCCACCAGCCCTGGCTTGGCCAACCGGACTAGTGGCTGGAAAACACCAAAATCGAGAGGCCCTGATGGCCAAAACTTAAAACTTGAACTCTCTGAGTTGGCTCATCCCAATTGGTTGCTTGCACTTCTCTTCCCTCCATCTAAGCTGCCCTTTGCACCCATTGGCCAGTCATTGTGGCCACTCCTTCCCCTCCTATTTAAACCCCACCTCCCATGACCAAAGAAGGATACCATCAATTTCCTTGGGGAAACTCTACCAAATTGCTTCCAGAGCTCCTCCAAGACCTCCTAAGCCCATTCCAACCATCTTATAGCCATCTTCCCCACTGTTTAAGTTCAATTTCAAAGCTCAAATCCAGGGCCTGTTTCTGTCATTACCCCCTCAAAATCCAAATTAAACCACTTTTGAGCTTCCCCAGAGCAAGAAAGGAAGATCCCCACTGAAGCCCCCCTCTGTTGAGCACCCTAACTTAGCTTTCTGCATCACCATTTCATTGAACTTATACTTGGAGGTTATATCAAAGCAAGCCAAACACTTCTAGGAGGTTTGTTGAACTCCACTAAAGCTTCCACAAGCACCCAATCGAGGCCTTACCTCTTCGGAAAAGGTATATTTCAATAACCATGATTTTTTGCTCATTTTCACTAATTGTGAAGATAAGTTTAATTTCATAAGAATGTAACCATATGGATGTGTTCACCTTGAGTAGATGAAGGTGTAGGAACAAACCCCATGTGATTTGGTTGAGTATCGAGAAAGATCTTTAGGGTTTAGTGTGGATGGTTCACGGTTTATGGCCATCGGGGACGATGAAGGAGAGTCGTTGGATCGCATGTGTATCTGTTGGACGGTCCACATTGTGTTGGATGAGAGAGCGGGACATAAATCGTGGGTTGATGAGATGCCAAGTCAGATGGCGGCGTCGAATGGAGGAGCGCCACGCAGAGCTTCGGAGCTACCTAGGATGACGCGGTGCTGATTGGTTTAAGTAGAGAAATATGGATTAAATAATTTATTTAATCCAATTAACTTCAAAAATTCATATCTTTGTTTAGAAAAATCATAAAAATACCATGTTGCGCAGTGAATAGAAGAGAACAATGTGGAATAAAAATAAAAATTATTTGATGTGTCTCTGATTTTTAATTAATTAAATACTCTTTGTAATATTTTAATTTTAATTAGCTAAATATTAATCACCATGACTTGAAATTTTAGAGGTTGATTCCTCATATTAGTAGGGATGTTCTATGATTTTTCCAAGGTCAAAGTGCATCTCTATCTTTGAAACCATAATTTTCAAGTCTAGATGATTATTTTTGCTCGAAATAATTTTATAAACAAAAATATAAATTAGAAAATTATGGAATTAATTTTGGTAGGTTTCCCTAGTTAGAGGATCATAGGAAAAATATAAAATGGAAATATAAAAATGAATTAAAGGAATTTTTTGCATTTTTATAGTTAATTAAATGTATAAAAATTATAATAAATTAATTAAATAAATCCATATTGTAAAAAGTAATCATATTAACTCACTGTAAAAATTTGGAATCAATTTGGAGTATATTTATCATTAAAGTTGATTTTCTAAGTAAAATGACATTTTTTGTATTAAAATAATTATATTAAATTAAATATAATTAAGAAATTTATGAAAAATGGATTTCTGAGTTCCTTGTGATCACGATCATTTAGGAAAAATAAAATTTATATTAAAGTAAATAATTTATTTTTTAGCTTATTTTTGAATTAAAAAATTAAAAATTTCAAAAATACAAAAAGAGGTCTAAAATATTTCTAATTATTTCCTGATCACTTGAGGCTCATTAGAATATTTTTCATAATTTTTTCTAAGTCAATTATAATTTTCTAAAGGCTAAAAATATATTTTCTTTAATTTTCCATTTAAATAATTATAATAAATAAATTAAAAATCACAAAAATGAAAAGCTTGTATCTCTGAGTTCTTTGGATTTAGTAAAATTTAATAAAAATGTAAAAAGTAATTTTTGTAATTAAAACATATTTTTTATTTAATTAACTTACTAAAAATCATTAAATAATTTTATTAATTAAAATATCACTTGAAAAATTATGAAATATTGTCCAAGTGGTCCTCTAACTTAGGTGAACTTCCAATAATTTTTTTATGACCAAAAACCTTACTTTGGTTAGTTAAACAAATTAATATTGAAAATCTTATTTTTGAGTTAAAAATAATTATTTAAATTAAGTAAAATTTTGAAAAATCACATTTTCTCCTATGATATTTTAATTGACCCATGGGAGGGGTATCCAAAAAATTTTAAAGTCATTTGAGTTATATTTAATGAGTTATGATGTGAGGAGCCCTAGGGATAGAATGATAATTTTGGATTCTTAATGCCTTATTTAAATTTTAGGATTGATTAAAAAGAGTAAAAGAGTAATTTTGATTATATCAAGTTCTTTTGGATGATTGAAATATAAGAAACTAAAATGGTACAAATCAATTTCTCACTTTCTTACAATAAAATTATAATTATAATTTTCCTTATTTGGAGGTCAATTAAATTAAGGGATTATAAGGTGGTGGGCTCATGTTAGGAAAATGATAATTTACTAATCTAAAGCCTCTTATTGGTGATTTAATGATAAGATATGATTTTGATAAAGAATTTAATTCACCTAATTCACTATTTAATCATTGTAAGTTCATTTTAAACGTTGGCCCCTAAGGGCTTAATAGTGCACTAGGTTCAACTTGCATTTGCTTGATGAGGATTAGGAAAGAAAAAGTAATTAAATTTTGAAAACACTACAGGCCCAGCTTTACCTGTGGGCATGATATCCTTAATAGTTTAAGCTTGTTCTAAGGGCACTCATTCATATAACTCTTAAATGAAATATCAATTGATTAATTGAGTACCCTTCTCATGAGATAATTAAAATATCAAGTTCACTGAGCATAGGGTGTATTAATTCATTTAATTCATTAAAACTAAATTTAAAACTTGAGATGATCAATTGAGCAACATAATAGTTTCAAATGAACTCAAAATATTTCAAAGGTTTCCAAAAGTTGTTAGGGATTATTCCCCAAACACTTTTATGACATTTGGATATTTTGGAGGACAATTGAACTTATTATTCTTTACTCAAGAAAATCATGCATTAAAACATTTAGGGACTCATCAAGTCATGACTTGGGGTTTGGTAACTACATCTTCAACTGTTCTTCTTATTTTCTTATTTTTGAAAAATCATATATATATATTGCAAAAGCTAATCTTTCAGCGGGAGTGCGGGAAGATGACATGACGCAATTACATTTTGTAATGCAAATTTTGTTTTTTTACAACACTTTTTTACATGTACCTGTTTACTTTGCTCTGCAAAACTTGAAACAAATCTCCATGCGACTTCAAAAACACAAAAATAACTTTTTCAAAACCAATCAACTCTTTTCAAAATTAATTAAAAAATTTCAAATTTAAATTAAACTCTTTCAAAAGTAACCATAAAACCTTTGAAATATAACTTCATAATACGCATTTTGAATTTACAGGAGTCCATCGGATGAGGTAACCCACAGTTGCTAACGAGATCTTCCGGTTTAAATGGGTTTAACAACTCGGTTAAATTAAGTAAATTCAAAAGAAAATAGTGGCACTGGAATGGGGGAACCGTGCGATCCTAACCGGTGTCGCTGTAATCAACTTCAACCCCCTCCCCCTCCATTTTGAATTGAACTTGTCATTTAAACCTTTGAACCTTTAGACTTTAGAACTGCTACTTCACCGCGGAGCTTGAAAATAACTCATCTACAACAACAAATTCCCTTAAAATCAAACAAAATGCCATAGGACTTCGAGGTTGTCCGCCTAGTGCGACATAGATCCTCAACTCATCTTTAGGCCTTTGTATGATCATGTCGTGTAATCTAAGCTCTAACTCGTTTTAGGATTCTGAGGTTGTCGTTCGTTACGACATAAACCCTCCTATATTCCAAGTTATTTGTATGATTGTGTCATGCAAATGTAAGCCCTAACTAATAAATTTGACAGGATGAAAAATTCAATAATTTTCTTCTCAAAATTGAAGTCAAATCATAGAATAGCTTGGGCAGTCATTGAAGTTCTGCTCAAGATGGGTGACAACCATTAGTTTATCTGCCTTTTGATTCTTAATATTAATGTTCAAAATTTGAATATTTCCCATTTGATATTACTTGGTCCTATCTTTGAAGAGTCCTATCATTTGGAATTCTTGAAGACAATATTTTTTTGATCTAAATCGAGAGTTTTCTTAGGTGAAATCGGTTATTTGAAATGTAATTGACTATAGGGGTTGCCTCTATAGGTTGCTTAAAAAACCCAGGTAATATAAACCCTACCTACTCTTCCATATTAGGTAGGGGAATTTTTCGGCTTATATAAACTAGTTCGCAGACCAAACATATGTAATAAAATTTATATCTTATTTAATCGAGCATCACAGACAAGTGATATGTCTATTCCTTGAGATAAATACATCACTTGTAGTGTTGTGCTCGTTTATTTAAACTATTTATTTATATGAGATCGGCTTAGTATGTTCAAATTTTAAAAATAATACTTTTCAAAATCAAAATACTATTTTTCTAAAAATCAAATTTATGTGTATACTAAATTAAATCGAAGTGAATGACCTTTTAGCGACTGACACACCATATTCACAAGGACATGCAAGTTGTCAAAAGGATGGTGAGTACGTATCGTATCAATCACACATGAAAATGTAAGTAACAAGGAGTATAAAAGAGTCTAAAAATTAATTTTGATTCATAAAAATATAATTTGCAAGTATATGAATTGGCACGATGGCATCTGCATTGACAACCATGTAGGCTCCACCTTCATAAATTTCTTGATCACAAATGTTTCTTCCCACGTTGTCTCAAATATACTGTGTCTGTATTGATTGGAAAAAATAAGGTGCCTCAGAATGATGACTAACTCTCTAATAGAAAATGGCTTGGTTCTCACAAATCTATCATGTGTTCTACTCATATAAGCTCAATATAATTTTATATTTTGTTGGGTTTGTAATCAAATCTCATTAAAATTATCATGCTCTTTCAAATGAAGTCGAACATTATTGCCTATGGAGATCTTGAGATTTAAGGCTACACATAATATAGACAACTCAACTAACAAAGGAAGGATTGTTTCAAACTCAAAAGTTAACGTATAGGTTGTAGCACCTGTGGGTACACCTAATGTTTTTGGTGATAGAGTTCTTTTATCTTGGAACGAAACTGTTATAGTGTCTCTAATGGGGTTGAATAATTCCTTAGCCAAAAGAGCCTAGACATTCACCTTATTATTCATCATGAAATTCTAATAAAGGCCACATAAAGAATATAAGTAATTAAGGACAAAACTCAATCGTGATAACTCAAAAGTTCTGGATTTAACACCTATAGATGTACATTACTTGGTTTATCACGAGCTGAGAATCACTATAAACTTTGATCCTACCTATGTTCAATTGAATAGATATTTCTAAACCTAAAATTAGTGTTTTGTATTCCTCCTCTTTATTCATGTGTGGCTCTACCAAGCTATAAGAGTAGCAGAGGATGCCATGTTTAGAGAATACGAAGACCCGATAAATCCTCATTTTAACATGACAAATGACTCTTTAGGTGCCTTCCTTTAAGGAAGATATGTCGTAAACAAAAAAAAGAAACTCTCATTATAGGGCATATAACTCTAGTAAGTGCTTGTCCAGAAAATTATTGCTAAGTAATGAATTAACCAATATGAGGTAAGCATATAAGATGTTGGATGTGCTTAACACATGAAAGTTTGAAGTGGCACATATATAATAAAAAATAAGGAATATAATAGCCTATTTGGCCAAATGCATGTCAAAGTGAGGTGAGTCATCAAATATTGCATGGAATTTATCCCTGAGATTAAACTAATGCAATGCAACATGTAATTTCTCATCTTTTAAACTGCAAATATCAATGTCAAACAATGCTTCTCAATTGATAGATATTTCAATTTAATGGGGATGAGATGCTAACTAAGATAATACAAGCCATTATGTGTTTCATCACCATTGGTATGAGCTTATAGTGCACATTCTAACTAATTCAATAATGTAGTTTACAAAATAAGGGGCTTCCCTAGTATTGGTATCGCCAACATGGGCGGGTTTATAAGGTAACACTTGATATCATCAGACACCTTTTGACATTAGCTATCCTAATGAAAATGAGCATCTTTTTTGACCTGGGTGTAAAATGACCAATATCTCCCAGACAAGTTGGATATAAATCTCCTAAAGAAGGCTAGCTTGCCTTGAAGAGTAAGAAACTATGTTTAAATTTTAGGAGCTACAAGTCAGTGATGCCCTTGATCTTAGAAGGGTCTATCTCAGCACTTCTATGATGGTTGATAAAAACTAAAGCATTTCTTAAGAGATACATCGAAGGGGCACTTCAAAAAGATTCATTTTTAAACTACATTCCTTGAGACACTTAAGAAATGTCTCTTAAGTCAATTGTGTGATCTTCCTCTAAATAGCTTTTGACGACCACATCATTAATATATAACTCAACTAGCTTATGTAGCAAGTCATAAAAAAAATATATGTCTTGACACGACGATAGATAGCCCAATAAATTTTAAGGCTGAAGGGCATAACCATATAGCAAAGCACACCAATAGGGGTGTGGAATGATTCTTGTATTTTTAGGGCTATTCAAATTTGATTATATTAAGATAGACCATCCATGAATAAGAATATAATGTTAGAAGACAACACATCAATCATAAACTCATGGATAAGCAAGGGAAAATCATCCTTTGGACATGTTTTATTTAAATAACAAAAATCTATGAAAACTCATATATGACCATTTTTTTTACGAACCGATACGATTCTCACCAACTAAGTGAGATAGGATTTTTTTTTTTGAATGAACCATACTTCTTTGAGCTTATTTATTTCATCAATTACCATATACTTAATATACATAAACATCTTATAAGGGAATTTTTCTATCAAGACTATTGCAGGGTCAACAACCAAATTATGCACAACTATCTCGGGATCTAAGTCAGACATTTCAACATAGCTCCATACAAAATAATCACAAATTTACAATGGACTTCCACCATTTGTGTAGCCATAGACTTTCATAACATGCTATTAATGTAGTTAAGATCAATATCATCATTCATGCCCAAGTTCACCACTACCAACTCATCAATTATCAAGGACACATTATATTCAAATTTGAGAGGGGCCTCTAGAATTTCATCTCCGAGGTCAGTAGGGATGTTATAAGAGGTTATAATGATCATCATACTGAAAGAATAAGAAAATCTGAATTTTGTTAACCTAAATTATATGTCATATCTCTAGTTATGCTTGTTGTGAGGTGGTCTATTCTACCACATCCTATTACACATCTTGGATTGGCTGACCAACCACTTCTCAGGTAAACTAACTTTACTCAACCTGTTATCTACCAATGGAGAACATCAGTAAAAGGAAGGAATATTTTATATATTTTCAGAATAATGTCAAATGAAAATACATCATTTTACCTTTGGGACCATCAACTTTATAAAATAATATGACACTCTAATTGTGACCATCTCTAGGAGGTACATAAAATGTTTGCAATCCATCAACATTTGTCTCTTCTCTTGTGAATAATTCTCTATGATGATACTGGACCATGCAAAACTGAACATCCGATCATGATGTATAAACCATATAAAACTGAGCATCCTCATGATGTTGAACTTATTAATTGGGAAAGTCTAGACATCATCAAAGATGGAGAACTTTCTCCACATACATGTATTTAACACACTAATGGAGGGTAGAAGGAACCATAATATAGATGTGAATTAGTGGGCAACCCAACATAGCCCTAAAAAGATCTTAATGTTGATCACATTGAATTTTACATCCATCATCAGCTCCTCAAACTGAAGAGGAAAAACAATAGAGCCAAGAGTGGATTGCCTTTTTCTCATTAAAGCCACTCAGCATCAATCTATCAGAGCTTAGCCACATCAAGTTAAGAGATAATAACTCGAAAGTGCCGATGCTGGTAATATTCATTGATGCACCTGGCTTGCCTTTTTCTCATTAATGCCACTCAGCATCAATCTATCAGAGCTTAACCACATCAAGTTAAGAGATAATAACTCGAGAGTGCCGATGCTGGTAATATTCATTGATGCACCTGGGTCTACCTTGATATAGTTTAATTGAATTTAGTTTATTGACAACGACACATATAATTGGTGATTCTACTCAGGGATGACCAACAAAAAGTTCTCATCAGTGAAGGAAATACAAAGCACATAATGTGAGGGGCCTAAATCTTTTAACTTCTCATTGGAGAAAATATATTTGAAATACTTTAAGCTCTAAGAAAGCCTTAACCAAAGTCTCTTAAAAATTTTTAATAATTAAGGTTAATTTTAGAGATTAAGATATTTGGTATAAGAGAATAAGACTATTTTTTTTTATTTTAAGTAAAGAAATATGTATTTTTGAAGTATTAAATATCTTAGAGATTCATGTAAAAAAAAGAATTAAACTTTATAAAATCTTTAAGCTAATATGAAGTTATTAAGTGAAGGAATGTGAAAAGTTTTTGACTTTAAGAAGATGATAGTGAAGTTCAAAATCATTAAAGGCTATACGGATATAGAAATCCTCATAAAAAAAAGAAGAAGAGAAAATAAAAGAAAAGAAAAGAAAAGAAAAATGATTGAAAAGGAGAAGCTTGAGGAGATGCCTAATTAAAAATTGGCTTCACTTGAATCAACTTAGAGAAGAAGACTTGGCTACATTTTCTAAACTTATATTTGAGTATTAACTTATTTAATAGTAAAGTTTTATGAAGTTCTTTTTCATATGAAAAATCTAAGTGGCTTTAATATGAATGATTTACAATTTTCCTTGAAAAGAATAGAGAATAAAAAATCTTAAACTTGACTACTAGATATTCTTATACCTTTAGTATTAACTGAAGTTGTTTTGAATTTTTCTTAAGTTATACTATT
>NW_018164559.1:254610-332676 GCF_001263595.1 Phalaenopsis equestris | reverse complement strand
CGAAGAACGCCGGCTAGGCCGGCGCCGAGACCGCCGGTGAAGATCCGGCCAAGAAGAAGGGGGCCCGTACAAGCTTTCGCGAAGAAGACAGAGGCGAAGCTCGGCGAGAGGTGCTCGGGGGGCGGCGCTCGGAGCATGGTCGGCGACGGTGGGCTTCGCAGGCGAGGGGGAAAGCGCCGGCGAAGAGGCTCAGTTCGGTTTCACGAAAGAAGGCTGGCGGCTAGGTTTCACGAATGGCTTCATGCGATCCGAGAGGTAGCCGACGGGAGGAGGAGATGGCGCTGGCATCCGCCGGTGAGGAGCAACGGCCGGTGGGCTTCAGCCTCGAGCGGTCGACGGCGCGATCGGAGAGGTTGCGATCGATCGGGAGCGGAGGCGGTTCTGTGTCTCGAAAACCAGAGGGAGAGAGGGAGAGCTTTTAAAAGAATAATATTATAATATTATAATATTATATTATAATAATAATAATTATATTATTATATTTATTCTTCGTGTATTCTTCACCTGTATACGTCCTCACGGCGAAGTGAACATCTTTCTTGGTTAAAATCGACGTTCCGGATGCATTGGCGCAGTCCATTTTGTAATTTGGGGTTGTTTGGGCCACTTTTTCAACGATTGTGCCCAAAATGATAATTCGCACATTTTTACCCCGCTCTCGAAGCCGTAGCAAAGTGAACATACCCCGTGTTAAAATCGACGTTCCGGATGCATTGGCGCAGTCCGTTTTGTAATTCGGGGCTGTTTGGGTCACTTTTTCAACGATTGTGCCCAAAATGATAATTCACACATTTTTACCCCGCCCTCGAAGCCGTAGCGAAGTGAACATCCCCCGTAAGTGAAATTGACATTCCAGATGCACTCACGTGGTCTGTTTTGTCGTTCGGGGCAATCTGAACAAGCTTGCTGGTGCTCAGGTCAATTTGTGCCAAATTCGTACATGACACGCTATAACAAATTTTCGCCGATTACAAGTAGACACCCTACACCTATGATATCCAAAAATTGATGCCAACAACACTGTATCAGAGTAGAAAATTAAAACTACTCCTATTTGGCACAATACATATTCTAACCATTTATCTCATCTCATTTTTACCCAAATCTCATTGTAGTGGGAAAGATGCTTTTTCAAATATGAAATCTTCATCACATAAACATAATTTAATAGTTTAATATTTTAGTAATTACTGTTTAAACTTTGCATTTTGGTATTTCTAGTAGTTAATTAATTTAGTTCTGATAATATCTCAACATTCAAAATTAGTGACAATAATTTTTTTTTTCTAATAAATTTATCATCTCAAATTTAAATCATTCCCTTGGGATCGATATTCGGGACTTAAAATAGAAAATCCCTTATTACTTGATAACAATACGTATACTTGTGTAAAATCCCATCATTAATTGCTTAAATTTTTTAATAATGTTTAGAGCATCAAGTTTTTGGCACCGTAATATAGCGGAGTCAACTTTATATATTTTGCACAATTATATTTATTATTTGATAACAATACGTATACTCGTGTAAAATACCATCATTAATTGCTTAAATTTTTTAATAATATTTAGAGCATCAAGTTTTTGGCACCGTAACATAGCGGAGTCAACTTTATATATTTTGCACAATTATATCAAACCAGGATCAGTATGTAATCAACTAAGATATCATAAACGTGGAGTCCCTATGAATGTGCAAAGGGATTAATTCATGTACTTATGATCATTTTAAAATTGACCCAAAGGCCGTATAAAAAAAATGTGGGAAATAAATTAACTAGTTTTAAAATCTTATGCAATTTTAATCCTAAATTTATTAAGATAAATATTTTTAAAGTTGAACTTTATAGAAATGATTTTATCTTGGAGAACATAATTGTAAAATTACATTCAGACAAACCATAGGCTCAGAAGAAGGAGTGAGCACACACGAGTGCAATAGAGTAAATACTCCATAAATATTAAAATAAGTCAGGTGTTGCTGAGTCAACAATATATCTTAGAGAAATAAGGTAAGGCTTTGCATAAACACACCAAATCTTAAATCTATGCAATAAATGTACAATCTAGAATTAAGGTATGAGGCATGAGCAAACAACTCCTTGTCTTCTCCACATGGTTCTGTGTATCAACTGCTTTGGGAACTCACGTCCATACCTTATTTCTATTACAAAGTTTCTTAGACTCTAATATTCTATAGAGAAAGAAAAAAATAAAATACAACGTGTAAAAAATGGTTAGCACAAACTATACCATGCAATTTATAAAAGGTTGTGTCCTGCTTTGGGAACTCACGTCCATACCATATTTCTATTACAAAGTCTCTTAGACTCTAATATTATATAGAGAAAGAAAAAAATAAAATACAACATGTAAAAAATGGTTAGTACAAACTATACCATGCAATTTATAAAAGGTTGTGTCCGATGGGAGGAGGACTAGCCATTACATACAAAGAATGCATTATTTTAAATCATTATTAAGCTCCTATCTGTAGGATACGATGCCCTACGAAGAAGACTATTGTAATATATTTGTGTGCAAGTCCACAAGTAGTAAAGCAGGCGAAAGGGTAGATAAAATGTATGATAGTAAGCAAAAACCAAAGAAGCAATAACTGTGTATAAAAATCTCTTACTACAACCTAACCCCAATTCTAAATAAGAACTAAAAAGGTATTGTCTGCACATGTATCTAAGTGTAAGGAGTGTCACATAGGGGCTAAGGATTTTCCCATAAGATCTTGACGGGTCACCAAGCTGGCCCTATCCCAAGTATCAAAATGAGCTAACACTCATTAATATTAGTGATTAATGTTAACCTAAATATTTGCTAGGAATGGTCATACAATGTCTGATAATAATATGGTATTTTACATTACTTGTGCAGAGAAGCCTACGAGTATTGCTCATTTATGTATTATCACCATAAATCAAACCAAGGGTGATTCAAGTATTACTACCATTATGTTGACACATGAGAACTAGACATACATGGTGCAACATGAAATAAGGTCCTGCTTGAAGAAGCAGAACCCTGCATCTATGAACATAAACACAAGTAATTTGTAAACATGCCATGAAAGGATTGTGCCTTAGGGAGTAGACCCCATTGACACTGACACAAGTCAAATTCCTCAAAAATAGAGAAATTTATGGATGGGCAGAAAATGCATAAAGAGCTTTAAAGACTAAACCCCAAGATCTAGTACTCGAAGTCAGTTGTCATATAAATGATGAAAATGTAATAAATGCACACTAATACAAATAAAGCATATGGGACACAAATGCAAGAGAAATTCCTCATTTAAACAAGGTTGATCAGGCAAACAACACATGTAAACCTGCATGAATATAGAAACTATCCTCTAATCACCATAGAGAGCGTACTATCTCATCCTGGAGATGGTGACATAGAATGATCTCCAATATTTGGGAGTTAAAGAATGTGGTACCCTAGTGCCAACTGGCAGTGCTTATGCTCCAACCACTTTTATCTCCTAGATAAAAGGTGGGTTGTGCTAGAAACTCATATACCCAATGCAGCCTAAAACTAGCTGGAGGAACAACTCAATGATATCCTACACACCCCACATAGGTGAATTTAAAAATATAAAAAAGAAAGAAAACAAGCTTATGTTAGGTCATGTCGAGCGATGACACAAATAACGTAAGCTTAGTAGATCAATCAGAAAAAGGAAAATTTTCATCCATAAGGAAGGATGTGCCAACTGTTTGTAATTGATGGCTCTAATTTAGTAGAAACTAGTCCAAACTGATTGACAAACATCTCATATTCTCCACACTATATGAAAAGTGGTGCATTGATTTTGCAACCAAGAAAAAAAGATAAACAATGCTTACTATACCCCCTAGTGCTATAATGTCAAAGATGAACACCATAACCACAAGAGAGAAATTTGATATCACGAATCTCTTAAAAAAGGATGTGGAAATGAAAGATAAAGTGGGAATTAACTCTGTAGTGCACAAAATGACATCATGACCATAACCCCATGTTAAGCAAAATCCACTCGGTGTTGCATCACTAAGAACAACATTGCAGCCTGATCCTATGTAGCTGACATTGTGGTGCTGCATAATGACACCTTGATGCTAGATCAAAATCAAGTTTAATGACCTCACAACATTGCGAAGATAATGTTGTGTGATTACTGATAAGAGGCAAAGCAATGGTCGCATTTTGAGAAGCAGTGCTAGCACATCAATGAAAATAAATAAATAAATAAAGGGACTGTGACATCTAATAGAAACGACACCACGAATCATGTGCATAACTAAGGCCCTAACCTCAAAGGAGAAACTCAAGAACGAGACTAAGTAGAGAAAATGCAGGAGTTTAGCCTAAGCTCTCTCTAAAAATAGCTTAACATAGTTTCTCTAACACTAGAAATTAGTGTATCTAAGAACATGCAAGGGTTTTATGAATTTCACCTATGCAAAGTCTCTTGATGACCCACGCTTCCATCGCTCCATTGAATGCCATTTGTGAGTTTTTTCAATGGTCAGGACCACCGTAAATTCAATGATAAAACCTCAAAGTCAAACATACATAATTAATGGAGGAAAGGAAAGGAAAGCGACAACCTTTCATCGACTCAAAATGGCTCAAAAGACACTAGAGCTTCAAAATCTTTAACCTCTAGTAGAAAGGATGCATGGAAGGAAGCTCACACACTTCAAGATGAGGAGAAACTCAAAAGGTCAAAGAGATGGCTAGATTCAAAAATCTCAAACTCCGGGGAAAGGAGACGTAGAGGGAAGCTCCCACACTCCTAAAACTCAAAGAAGGATGGATACGAGTGAAAGGGAGAAAAAGACTCTCAACCTCTCTTTTATGGTTCTAAAAGGTTGGAAGAAGACTTCAAAGGAAAAAATTTCTAACCCTTTGGGTAGCCTAAGGTTTCCTCTTTTATAGGGTTTAATGTTAGTAAAACACCGTGGCACCATGTCTGGCCATGTCTGACTCTTAGGCACTATTGATGTGGTATACATCACATTAGTCAATAAAATAGAATTTTGGATCCAGAAATTACTAAATTAGTGGGGCAATATCGTGCCGCTAACGTGGAAAGTTCCATGTAGGTAGACATGAAGGTGATTATCCAATCAAGAGCCGCCCGGGCACCCACATTAACATAGGCGCCATGACACCACTGTCATGATCAGTGCCACATCAACAGTTGTAATGATGTCGATCCATATGAAGCTACCTTGAGACTGGCATGTTCTAGGAGTTGCATCGCCACACCATGCATCGCAGTGCCAATGACATGGTACCTTGCCATTCATCACCTTGAGGCATGCCATCCATAAAAATGTTCATCATGGCATTGAGGCATTTTAGATGGCATTGAGAGGCCAAGCCAGACTTCTTTCTCTTCTTTTTTATGTCAATGAGATAGTCCCATGTTGCGAATTATTGGAAAAAAATGAATAAAAACACACATAATATGAAATATAAAAGACACAAGGACCCACATATAATATCACATCAATCCAAACATAAATCCCCTTACAAGAATGCAATCATATTACATAGAATAAAATCTCTCACAAGGGGCACAACCATAAAATATAAGATAAGTTTCTTCATCAAAGGCACAATCATGAAATGTATAATGTCTTCTTCGAGCTCGCAATCCAGGCTAAATAATAAGGAAACTAAACAACCATTCTCTCACAATCTCTCTCTCCCTCTATGAATGAAGAACATATAAAACTCAATGTCCGTGTACTCATTGTCATCACCATCTCCATCATCATCATTGACTGCCCCACTTGACCCAACCTTCAAAAAATAAGTATACTAGGGAAACGGAGTGTTGTCGATCTAGGCAATGCTAAAAAAATATTTATGTCACTGAGTTAGCCAGAGGAGATGACTTTATTGTTGGTGCTCAATATGGGCATACTGATGACTAAGGAGATAGGTCTTCATGACAATTGTCATCATGAAAATCTAAAATTTTTGGAGTTACTTGTTAATGAAGTGAGGTTAGGGAGAAGGAACGACGACTCTAGGAGCGCTCATAACTTCTCCGCCAGGCATTCATTAGGAACAAATGTTAGCCTCCATGATGAGCTGCATGGTTCATACATGATCCTTATGCAGTTTAGTCTCCACCTCGACTCTAGCACCTAAAGCATATATCAGACCGAGTGATCAACAGCAACAATGATATTTCCATGGACCATATAAGCTATAGACTGTTGGATAATATAACTGACATCAATCATAAACTCATGTTGAATGACATAATTTAGCATAGTGCGCTCCTCATTTCCTCGCTCATGTGCAAGTTGTGTAGTAACCTGATTAAGATTAAAAGGTTTCGACCTTTGACTCTTAATCGAGTGTGCTTCTAAGGAAGTTCATGGGCTACCCCTTAGGCTTCCAGACTAGGTAATAGTGTTGCCCCAAGTAAGACAAAAAAATATGTTTTTATAGTTAAGATTCTAGTTTAGGAATTCAAAATATTGATCGATGGTGTATCTGATAAAAAAATATAGGCTATTGATTGTCTCCCGATCATATGCAACCCACCACCCCTTGAAAAATACCTTATCCTCTATAGGCTAGCTGGCGTTTGTCCTGAATTCAAGGATGACTGCAACAACTGTGAGGTTGGAAGCCTGCATGAGATTGTCTCAACATCTTGCATGATGGTGGCAGTGGTGTCTCCCTCGAGTTTATAAAATATGTTCTCAAAGATAAAATTTTATTGTGGAGGGAGTATGAACACCTACATATTCCCTCTTAGCTGATGAAGATGGTCATATTATATCACTCATCATCTACCAGTGGTGATGGTATCCTTTGACATCTTCTCATGGGCATCTTCAAAATAAAGTCAAGAAAATATCAAGGGAGAGGAGAAAGTGTTGTAGGGTTTCAACTACAAAGAAATTCGAGCATACAGAAGACATCAAACCCAATCCCTATTATGAGCATTTTGGTGTCGTGGCGTCAGAAAAGACGTCTTAAATCATAAATTCCTTATCCATTTTCATACGTCACTATACCTGTGTGGCACCGAGGCACCAAATCCACAAGGCATTGAGGCGTTAATTGACTTCTTAAGAAATTTAATTAGTTATCACTACTCTAGACTCTCTAAGGCTGAGGTGCCATAATGGCAATGAATAATTCATGAGACATGTCTTATTACATGTAGAGTCACAATGCTAGCACTGGCACCATGGTGCCACACCATTTTTCTGGATATTTTTTTGTGAAGCCAGTTGGCTGTACAAAGATGGACCTAAGAGGGCTTTAATTGGCGCGTTGACTTTAAAAATGATTTTAAAATGATGTTGATAATGATAGTCAGAAGATGATGATTTGTCAATGATAACATTGCACTACAACTACGGTGAAAACTAAGCAACAACCCTCTGAATAATGAAGTGGTGGTCTGATAATAATAATAAAGGCTTGTCATTGGATGGGTGATAGTGTATTTGACTGTAAAGTTCTTGTCTGCTTGACGTAGTATTTATATATTATGATCCTGTGTTTGCCTTTACGTGTTTAGAATCAATCATATTTTGTCAACAATATTAATTCATTCCTTATGTTATAATGTAACCTCATGTTAGAATATTACTTAATTCGTGTAGATAAACGAGTTGAGTATCATCAAATTTTGGATTCATGTGGATAAAAATAAATGAAATCTACTAAGGATGTTAGATCCATCCTAGGTTATCCTATCAGACTTATTGAACGATGTTAACCTGTGCATACAAAGTCATATGAAATCCATAAGGATGTTTAACTAATTTTAGGAAATTTATATGTAAGAAACCATGAATAATCCACTAATGTTGTTTAACCGATCCGATGTCATTTGTAAATAAGAAGGCATGCATGATCAATCAAGGATGCTTGATTGATTTGATATCATTTGTATGATTAATCTACCAATAATGTTTCGTCAATTTGAGATCATCTATGTATAAAAGCCATAAATGATCCATTAAAGATGGTTGACCAATATGAGCCTATTTGTACATATAAAGGCATGAATGATCCACCAAGGGTGTCCGACCAATTTGATTCCATTTGTATGAATAATCCATCAAGGATGTTTGACAAATTTTAGTTCATTTGTATCTAAGAATCCATGAATGATGAGTTCATTTATAATAAGAAGATATGAATAATCTATCAAGAATGTTTGATGGATTTAAGGCCATTTATATGAGTAATCTACCAATGATGTTCGACCGATTTGACGTCATTGGTTTATAAGAAGCCATAAATGATCCGCCAAGGATATTTGATTGATTTGAGATCATTCGTAAAAAGAAGTCATAAATAATCCACAAAGCATGTTAGACATGTCTTAGGTTATTTTGCAAAAAAATGTTTAATTGCATTGATCTATCATGTATGAAGTTGAATTAAAACCCATCATGAATGTTAGACCAATCATAAGTTGTTAGTATAAGCTTTTTTTAATGATTGTACACTATATTAGAAGAGTTTGATTGAATTTTTACCTATCTGAGACTATTAGTCGAAGGGTACCAATTGCTCGACAATCATAGCCTATTATGGAAAAGGTCTATTGTAATCCACGAAGGATTTTGACCTAACCTAGGATGTTTAGTTGAACCATCTACTTGATGATTGTATTCTGTATTGGAAGTAGTCAAATCGAGTCCCTATAGGACTAATTAAGTTTAGAATAAGGTGTCAGGAATATTATGTGTTTCTCAAGTCTAGAGTTTAGGTCGATATGGACTAATTCTTGAAAATATGGTTACAATCATATTCAAAAATGATATTTGACAACTTTTTTATCTTTTTTTTTTTGTATTTCTTGCCCCCAAGTGGGGGTGTTATTCACACATGCCCAAATATTTGCATAAAGTAGCCCATGCATTGAATATTAAAGAAGTCAACTTCTTAATCATGTTTGAGGACGAACTCCAATATGATGAAGGAGGCACTAAGAAAATGTTGTTTAACTAGATATTTCAATGTGTGACCAATATTTAAGATATTGACATGAGTGACCACTCAATCTTATAGTGAAAGTTTCTCCTGGCTTGATGTCTAAATGAAATAAGAGAAGACTACCTGACTACAATCATGCCTGAAAGTTAACGTGGATGATATTTCAAGAATATAATGAAGGTTGCCCCCAATTTAGAATTGGTTCTCAATAGACTTGATGTTTGAATGAATTATGGGAAGACTGCCCAACTACAACCATGGAGGCTGTAGTGAATGACTTTTTGCAGTTGTAGTTAAGCTTTCCCCTTCATCAGAGAATGCTTTAAACATATTCTTTCAATTAGCCTCTCCTCACTTTGATGAATCCCAAAGAGGAGAAAAAAGTTTTTAATATTCCTTCAATTATGATGAATTTCTTCACACACATATTAATAAGTTCACCCAATATTTGGTTGATTCCTACTAGGAGTGAATAAAACCAAGTGTTCATTTAGCCTTTAAGAGTAGCTTAAAAAAACTTGATGAAGGAACATGATAGAAGCTCGTTGAACGTGCAAAATGGTTCTGAAGTGATCCATATGTTCGTACAAGGCATTGGTACATTCAAAGGAATCAAATCTTGGAAGCTTGAAAATCTATTGGAATAAGATGTTGAAAGATGATCTCAGTCAACGAGCATGACACTTGAGAACAATGTCGAGTAGAGAAATGAATTCTATCCATTTGTGGAAACCCTCCTTGTACTAAACATTGTAGCTCTTCATGGATTACGTGAGGTCGAGGTAAGTTCTCCACATGTGTTGGAGGTTTGCTTCTAGTCTTGTCTATACAAGATGGATGTGTAGATCAAGTAGTGTTCAAGATGTCAACTTCCTAATAAATAACTTCAGTGTGTGGAGAGGGCACTAACTGTGCACCTTTAATCGATGAATTTTGAGATAGTCGCACCCTTCAGTATGCACTACCATCGGTTATTGAACCTTGCATAAATTTTGAATGATCACATTTAGAAACTCCTTCATTCCTGGTACACGATCATTAGGAAGTGCAAAGTAGGATCCTTTGTCAGCAGGGTGAAGTGTATCATTGCAAAATGAAGCAGATAATTGGCATATAGCACATCGAGACTATGTCAAGAAATGACAAATATTAGAGAGAGAATCTCATGCATTACATTTATAAGACATTAAATAAGTGCAAACTTTGATAAACGAGACTTTATTTCTCACAAATAGTGTCAAATTATTGTTTGAAAAATTTACGGAGGTAGTGTGATAATTTACCATCTTAGCATTGCACAAAAATCCATCACAAATACACAAATATAGAAAATTAGTAGGAGGAGACACGAGGATTATGTGAAAAAAAAATCCTAAAAAGGGAAAAAGCAACTGACCTAGCCCAAAGTAATCCATTATGTGTTTGTAAGTACATAGATTCACTCTTCCCATGAATTAGAGAACATGAAATTACAATGTTGATATTACAAATGTACAATAGTAGTTTAACTATAATAATCGCAATTATGCTACAAGAAATATAGTTGATTATGAAGGTTGTAGTCAGTGACTATAATAACAAATAGTTGACCATAAAGGCTGCAATTGGAAACTATAATAGTAGCGATTAGCTATAGATATCATAGTTGGTTGTTGTATAGGCAGTAATTGGCCACAAAGTTCATGGTTGTTGGAAGCTAAAATAACATCAGTTGTCCATATGGGCCATATTTGGTGACTACAATAGTATCATTTGGTTACATAGGCTGTAGTAGGAAGCAATAATAGTAATAGTTGGTTATATATGATGTAGTTGTAAACTATAATAGCATCAGTTGGCCACGCCAGGTGAATTGGAAGTTATAATAGTAGTTGGTCATATAGGCCTTGGTGGCTGTAATGTCATCACTTGGTCACATAAGTCATAGTTAATGACTACAATAGCCTCATTTGGTCGCATATGCTGAAGTTGAAAACTGTAACAGTAGTAATTCGCCATATATGTCATAGTTTACGACTACAATATCAAAAATTGGTCACATATGCCGCAGTTGGCGACTTCAATAGCATTCATCGACTACATAGGTCGTAGTTGGAAGTTGTAACAGTAATAGTTAGCCACACAAGTCATAGTTAGTGATTGTAATATTGTTAATTGGTCATATAAGTCGTAATTGGTGACTACAATAACATCAGTTAGTCACAGAGTTCGTGATTCAAATTTATAGTAATAGGTCGTATAGACCATAGTTAATGACTACAATATTGACTACAATAATTGGTCATATGACATGAAGAGTGAAGCTCCACTTATAAAGTTTGAGAGTTGCCTTCTACTAGTGACATTAGAGCCTGGAACATTCATTGGATGACCTAACATAAATCCCTTAAGTACGAGGAGTTCTTTGATGATTGGTGGTTTAGTAGTGTTTAAATTAAATGATTTTGAAGTAATTGTGCTTCTATTATCCAGACACTTAATTTAAGCATAAGATCATTTAGTCCCCCAATCATATATTTAATTTTTTGTTTAATATTTCAAATTTATGATTTGTGCTCTTTTGTACTCATCTCAGGTCTATTTTGATGTGATATAAACATGTTCAATTCTAGCATAAATTTGTGATATAGACATGCTCATAATCCATGCCATACACATATAAAGAGTAAGCACAACTTTCTGACTACGAAAATTTTAAAGCCAATCTGCCTGCCCTTGGGCCATTGGTTTTTTTGTAGTTAAACATCGTTTCTATTTATTTTTTTATGAAATTAAAATTAGGGTATTCACATAGTTATACTCAATTCTTATGAAAATACATATCTAACACCTAAATATTACATAATACATTTATGCTACCTAAACCTTTCATATCACATAAGAAAATCACTATTTTAACTTTAAAAAAATTAAATACACATTTTTATATATAGATAAGGTGACATATATATATATATATGTGTTAGATGTGTAAATACTTGAGGATAGAGTCCTATGAATGTAAATCTTAATATTATTACATTTTAAAATATTTGGAAATTTTATAATTTAGTTTTAATGTTATTTTTACTTGCATTCAATCACATTAAAAGTTTAATGTTAGCATTGAATGAATTAGGTCTTTTTAAAAATGTTTATCGTAATTACAAGTCAATTTAAGATTTTGTTGATTTGAGGTTGCAATGGGGGGTTTAAAGATGGTCTAACACACTATGGTTAACAACTGTTAAAGATATCTCTGATTAAATAATCCATTAAAAATATAAACCCAATAAAAGCAGGATAGGAGCCTAATCTATTGAAAAATTATAGATTTATTACAAGTAAAAAAATAAGCAAACATAAATTTATTATAAGTACAAATAACATAGCAAAATTGGAGAATTCTCTTTCTTAAATTTGCAAATAAAAAGCATTTCATCCAAATTGTAACAATGCACTCATAGAGACGACAAATATTTACGTACATAGTTCTACGTGCGTATAGAGGTTATTCGGGAGGTATTGGAGGGTTATGCTGGTTAAAAACCCCAATAGCCTGACAAAACTTCCGAATAACAACAAAAAATATGAGCGCGGAACTGCGGAACGTATTTGTAGGTTATTGGGGGGTTATTGAAATGCTTTTGGAGTTATAACCTCAATACCCCCCATAACTCAGTTATTGGAAGATTATTTGAGGGAGTACGCATGCAGAACTGCGTGCGCACTCCATAGCGACACCCTTGTTTATGAAGTTAACATCGTAAGCAGCAGGGCCATCAAAAGCTTTATGACAAAATGTGAAATAGTAAATGTTGTAAATTATTTTTTTACATTATATCTATAAATATTACATTATTTTATTCTCTTCAACAAAAGCAAACTCAGAAGATAAATTATTGGGTGGATGTTCAACTTACAGAATTCCAAAGAAGGGGTTTGTAATGGCAGAGTTCAGCTCGGATCCAGCGGAGTTCATAACAGCTATGTCCACCTTGTCTCGAGGCAGGAACAAAAACTCTCCACCTTCCTGTTTTTCAAACCCACAAATCTGGAGAAACTCAACGCCTCCATGGAGACTACCAACTCTATCCTGTTAGAAACCAGTTGGAAGGATGGTTTGACGATGAGTCGGAATCTAAGAAGTTAAATCTTGTTGCTCCGAATGTTCAAGTACATTTTTTTTTTTACCTGGAAAGTTGCGTTATTTAGTCTGATCTTCCTAAATTTTTCCTCATTAGGATTCCTCGCAACATTGCCTACATAAGTAAGGAGTGTTTGGAATGCTCTCTTCACCTTAGCATCATCCTCCTGCCAAGCATTTAGAAGGTATAAAATGATGGAAAATGCAGTATTTAAAATTAAAAATAGGCATTTACATGCATAGCACCCAATTCATATGTATTTACATATCTAACACCTGAACTTCAATTTTTAATACTTATGCCACCAAGAACTTTCATATCATATCAAAAATACCATCATTTTAACTTTGAAAAAGAGAAATGCACCTTTATGGAATACACCTTTGTGATGCATAGAGGAGGTGGCTTGTATGAAAGAAATTGAACTTTAGGTGTTAGATATGTATATACATAAGAATTGAGTGGTATGTATGCAAATCTTCCAATTAAAAAACCAGTAAATTAAGATAAAGTTTGAGAGAAACTTGTCTAAATAGTCCTCAGCCGCTTTGCAAGTCTATAAAAATGCCAAATTAATCCACAGACTCTTCAAATTCGGTCAAATTAATCGAAGGACTATTTCAGCTCATAATAAAAATGTCTAAGAATTAAGTTGACTTTTCTATAGGCTCTGGGACTAAAATGACCTCATGTAAATAGCCCGGGGTTATTTTGACACATTACTCAATAGTTAAAAAAAAGGGCAAAAAACTATATTTCTTCTAAGAGCACTACAAAATTGCTGGAATGGAGTTCTCTGCTTCTTTTATCAGATCAATCTGGATTACACTCAACATGATTATTGGAGCTTATCTTTCTAAAACGTTGGGACCCTTCATATCTGGTACTTGATAATGAATTGCATAAAAAGAAGTAAATGCTGGGACCCTCTAAAGGCATTCGTTTGAGTAGAATTTTAGTAGTAGCACTTGTTAAAAAGTGTGAACGCTTTAGATATCTCAAGTCTAAGTAGTAGCACTTGTGATAGAAATGTAACTATGGGTGATCAACTTATTAAAAAGTGTGAACGCTTTAGATATCTCAAGTCTATCGTTCAAAATGATGGTGATATTGATGGGGATGTTATTAGTAGAATTCAAGTTGGTTGGTTGAGGTATAGGAATGCTTCGGGCTTATTGTGTGATAGAAAAGTACCACTCAGACTGAAAGGAAAATTTTATAAGATGGTGGTGAGACCTGCAATGCTCTATGTCATTGAATGTTGGCCTTTAAAAGAGAAGCATAAAACTAAGTTAAGTGTTGCAGAGATGAGAATAATTAGGTGGATGAGTGGCTTTATACTTAGAGACAAAATGCGAAATGAATATATCCGTGATAGGGTTGGTGTAGCTCCAGTGACGGACAAAATTAAAGAAAGTAGTCTTAGATGATTTGGTTACATTAAACGTTGGTCATCTGATGATCTGATTAGAAGAGTAGATGTTTTAGATTTGACTTATATTAAGAAAGGCAGAGGTAAATCTAGGAAGACTTGGGCATATTGTATAAAAGATGATCTTAATTTATTAGAATTAAATGAAAATATGACACTAAATAGAACGCAATGTAGAAAAAGAATTTATGTAGCCGACCCCACTTAGTGGGATAAAGGTTTTGTTGTTGTTGTTGTTGTAAGAGTTTTCCATCGATTCATGCAGGTACAACCCATACAAAAATGAAGAGAAGAGCCTACCAGACATTTGCCCATTTGAGCACTATGCTATCACACCCAGTAGGATCCAGGTTCCCTCAACTCCAAAGATGAAATGGTTTTCAAAAAATATGTATGAATGCACTGTAAAGTTGGTAGCATAATAGTTTACAAGAGTTAGAAAGAAAGGTGGAAAAACTATATTCTATTATTCAATCATTTTCAAACTACAATATTTCCCCTTATTATATGTGGGACGACGAGAGCAAACATAATTAAGACTATTATAACATACAAATATAAAACAAACATTTAAGGAAAGACATGCAACATAATAAGAAAATAATAAAAATAAATAAAGCTGAAATAGGAAATCCTTCCAATAGTTTCCATAAATTGAACCAGTGAGATCCATATGGCCGGCAATCTGAGCCACCAAACAGGGATGGAATTCCACTTCCCCTGAAACTGGGTTATAGAAGTTGTAAATACCCAGCTTAGTATACAAATCAGTGAAGCTACCAAGAGATAAGGATTTAGTGAAAATTTCAGAGACTTTAAGATGAGTTGGAATATAGATTAAGTGAATAATGCTCCCATTAACCTTTCAGAGATAAAATGTCTATCAAGCTCAACGTGTTTGGTCCTGTCATGCATATTATTTGTAACTTTGTTGTCACGGAACATCTATATGGGATTGAACGCAGAGCATCTCAACTTATGTGGTAACCTTTGGATCCACATTCCTTCACAAATTCCCAAACCAAGTGTGCATTACTTAGATTATGCACTACTTCTAGAAACCACAGTTTGCTTCTTGCTTCTGCATGTGAAAATTTCCCCATACATAGGAATAATACCCATATGCAGATCTTTTGTCGATGAATTTTTCTGCCCAACTAGCATCAAGGTAATCTTCGACATCCATTTTATTTAATTTTTTAAACAATAATCCTCTATCAAGGGTGTTCTTAAGAAACCTCGGTATTCTGTAAATTATCTATAAATGTTCTTTTGACTTTCACTCTCTGGTCCGATTATGGATTTCGTTGTCAATGAAAGAAAAAAGAAAGAATGAAATTTGGGTCGTAGATCAATGGTCAATCCTGGTAGAAGGTTCCGTCGGAACAATTCTTTCTTTCACAAGGTACTGAATCTCTTTGCAAGGTATTGAATCTCTTTGAAAAAAAAAAAGAGAGAGTGTGGGAAAATGGGAAGACGATATTGGAACATCAATTTGGAAGAAATGATGGAAGCAGGAGTTCATTTTGGTCATGTTACTGAGAAATGGAATCCTAGAATGGCTCCATCAAAGCGTAAAGGTATTAATATGACAAATCTGACTCTAACTGCTGACTACTCATACGTTAACTCATAATGCTAAGAAAATAAGTGATATCAAGTCTAGCGCGTGACATATAGATAAACTTTCCAACCAATCTAAGATATCTACATTTTTCCCCTAATGTCTTTTCCCCCATGAATGTAACTTTTATTGAAATCCATTAAAGTTTCAACAGGTTTATGCCCTAGTACTTTTTATCTCTTTTAGTAGATCTAGGATGTATTTTCCTTGGGATATCGCAATTCCTTTCTTGGACCTGGCCACTTCCATACCCATAAATTATCTCCTAGATCCTTGATTTGAACTTCAATAGCAATACTCATTTTAATTTTTCCAATCTCTTTTTTATCACATGTCAAGAATATCATCTATATAGACAATGAGTATATCTTTCTTATATCCCCGTGTATGTTTTATGAACTAAATATAATCAGCTTGACATTGGATGTACCCATTAGATTTAATAGTCTTGGTAAACTTGTCAAATCAAGCCCGTGGCGATTATTTGAGGTCATAAAGTGACCATAGTTTATAATCCAAATATTTATTTGAGTCATTTTTCAGCTTTGGTGGGATTTCCATATACACTTCTTATTCAAGATCTCCGTTCAAGAAAGACAATCTTGATATCAAGTTCATGCAGTTCTCACTCTTTGATCACTGCCAAGGTAAGAACAACTCTTACAGTGTTTAGCTTAGCCATTGGTGCAAAGATTCCTAGATATTCTATCCCATAAGAATGAGTAAAATATTTGACCACCAAACTAGCCATAAACCTCCCAATGCTCCCATCTTCTTTGTAATTGACACTGACCATTTGCACCCAATGGGTTCTTTATCTGGAAGACGCTTTGTAAAGGTACATTTGTCATTTAGATCAACTCATTGAATCCCCTTTTCGACTGCATTTTTCATATTAAACTTTAAAGTGCTTCTTGAATAAGCTTGCATATTTGCACACTATTAAGACTAGATCAAAAGCTTTACAAGGCGATGATAACTTCCCATAGACAACATACTCATGGATAAGATAATTTGTTCAATGTTCATGTCTTCTCCACTGGATTTCACCTCCCTAGGAACTTCTAAGATTTGTGGATTCAAAGTTGGTTATATTTATCATGCTTAGTTGATTTCTTTCTCTTAATGTACACACGAAGTTCCTTGTGCATTTCCTCTAGTGGTTGAACTTAGGAGACAAGATGTCCAAAGGGAAGTAGAATAGGTTGTGATGAATCTAGTTCACTATGGGTATCCAGACTAGTGTCCCAAAAATGATATTCACTCACTCTCCCTCTGAATTTAAGTTTTCGAGTACTAGGATTATTTTACAAAGAATGTAAGATTCATGGAGATATATTATTTTTTAATAATGGAAGCATAACACTTGTAATTCTTTTTGTTAGAAGAATAACCTAGAAAGATATATTTGATGGATTTTGGGTCAAGCATTGTGTGAATTGATTGGTGAATGCAAACAAAAGAGAACCAAATATTTTTAGAAAAATATTGGATGAGAAGGTTCTAACATAAGGAGATATTTCGATTAAAATATAGAGAGGGGCTTTGAATCCAAGGATGCTACTTAAGATTCTATTAATGAGATAAGTAGTTCGGAGCACTGCATCTCCCCAAAAATTTTTTTGAAATGTTGTGAGAAAGTATTATAGATATAGAAATCACAAGGAGATATTTACTTTCCCTCTCCGCTATTCAATTTTGTTGCGGAGTCCTAACACAATAACTCAAATGAACGATATCCTTCTTCACAAGGTAAACTTCAAAGATTGAGCTGAAGTATTTCTTTGTAATATCAGTTTTGAGAATCTGATTTTTGCATTTAAATTGACTGTAAGTCATGTCATGCAATGACTAAAAGATTTGTGTAGTTTCATATTTCTCCTTCATGTAATCATCATTACAGGAGAAACTATTTGGCTCCATTGACGGTTTTCAATTTTGATTGCTCCCAAATTTCATTGTGAATGATAGAAAAAAGATGTGAGGGTTTGTAATAAGACAAAAAATATACTTGATGAGTATTTTAGCCAATTGGTAAATTTCGCACTGATAAAACTCTAACTTTTAATTAAAAAGAGATTGGGGTACAACTTTACAACATAATAAAAATTGTAATGACCCAAACAATAATGTCATAAAAAAAGCTTGATTTTCAACTGACTCAGGAATATGTGAAGAAAATGGTGAAGACACTTGTGTATTAAGAAAATAGCTTTTCCTTAAGCAGGTATAAATTTTGAAGCAGTTCTACACTGTCAATCAAATTTCCCACATCCACCAACTGAAATTCACAAAATTTAAAATGAAATTTAGTAACGCAATTGAATCCATGAATAAACTTGTTAATTGAAAATAACTTGCAATCGAGTTGGAAAATATAGAACACAAAAATAAGTTGAATATCTTTGGAGACTTTTACTTCTCATTTCCAAACAATCCTAGAGTGAGATCCATTGGCAAATTTAATAAATTTGGAGGTGGAGGTCTCTTGATAATTGATGAGAGCATAAATGTCTCCAGTCATCTAACAGAAGCAATTGAATCTATTATCTTAAGTCAAAATCTTCCATTGATAGCAAGATAAGAGGAAGATATGTTACCAGGGTGCAACATCAAGCCGGTAGGTTGCTCAGTAGTGCTAATAAGAAGCTTCTTCAAGACCTCCAGTTGTTCCTTGGTGAAAGGACTACTAGGGTGGACAAACCTTCAAAAAGTGGTAAAAACATGGGCCTTGTAGTTTTGGTCCTTCCTATATTGTACAGGTTTCCAATCTACATGTTTTCTATGTAGTTTCCAACACTAGTCCTTTGTGTGACTACGTTTCCTACAATATTCATACAAGGGACAATTCTTCTTTGACTTTGAATAATGGAAGTTGTGCATGTACAAAACCGAGCATTCGATGCTAAATGAACCCACACTTCCAACCATCATTACCTTCTTTCTGCTTTCTTCTTTTCTAACTTCAACAAAGGCTTCCCTAGTGATATGGAGAGGCTTTATCCTCATGATTCTCCCTCTAGCCTCATTTAAGTTCTTATTTAGATCCAACAAGAACTTGATCATCCTGTTCTTCTTCATTACGATTTATACATCATAGCATCATGCAACAGTACCTTGATAGAATGTTGAAGTATTGAGTAACACTCAGATCTTCTTGTCCAAGACAATGCAGTTATCTCAATCTCAAACAATGCTACAATGTTTTCGATACAAGAAAAGTCTCAAGCGCTAATTTCCAAATCTCCTAAGTTATCCTGTAAAGCAAGAAATTATCTCCAATTTTTGTGGTCATAGAAACGATCAGCTAAGATATGACCATATGATCTTGGATTTTATCTGAGTGATGGTTAGGATCAGTGAGCTCAGAAATTGTGCCTTCTCCTGTGAGATGTTTCTCTTTTCATTTTCCACAAATGTACATAAATATAGATTGAGAACACTGAAGGAAATTATGGCCATTGAGTTTATTTTATGATAAAGGAAGAGTGTTCAGGGGCTATTTAAACAGAATTTATGATGTCTGATTCAGAACTAACCTTTGGAGTAGAACTAGACATCTTCATTGCGTACTTATTCATAAACCTTATGTATGTTAAGGGTTGGATAAGGTTTTTGGTTGTTGCTTGCAGCAGTAATAGAAGACTGAAGCTGCAAAAGTCCAACCACTGTGAAAAGAAGTAGATAAGAGCTTGCGGGTTGGCTGGAGAGATTCTGATTGCTGTAGGAAGGATTTTGGCTATTGGAGAGGCTTCAGAGGCTGTAGGATCAAGTAGAGGAGGACCTGCATGAGACAAGGCCTATAGAAAGATGTAGTTGAAGGCACCCAAGTCAACCGCAATCAATGAGACCGGCAAGATTTTCCTGTGCAGAAGGGACCCACGAAATCGTTTGCTTTGTCCAAAGTCGACGAGAACGACGAACTACATAGATTTGAAGCCCAACGACGCAGTCAAGACTGGCGAGTGATCTAGTTGAAGTGGTCGACAGCGCAGATCAAAGTAAACAGATGAGACGAGCAAACCAGTCGAAGCATTCGGCAACGCTGATCGGCGCAAGCAAACAAAGGATGCCCTAATTCTGTCGAAACAGAGCCTCAAGCTATGATATAATGAAGCAAAGTGGAGAAACTATATTTTCTTATTCAATCATTTTCAAATTACAACATTTCTCCTTATTATATGAGAACCGCTATGGCAAATATAATTAAGATTATTATAACTTACCAAATACAAAACAAACAATGAAAGAAAAACGTAAAACATAATAGTAAAGAATAAAAAGAAAAAGTTGAAATAGCAAACTCCTTCCAGTAGCTTCCACAAATTGAGCCGATGGGGCTCATATGGCTGACACTCTAGACCACCTAACAGCGACAATTCCACAAGAGTGATTTACAATAAGATAATAATCATTAAAAAAATGCATCAAAATAATCCTTTGACTTTCTGCATGAGGTTATTTTAGCTTCAGAGTCTATAAAACTGTCAATTTAATTCTCGGACTTTTTTAATATGAGCTAAAATAATCACCATGAAAGACTATTTCAACCGCAATTTAAAAAGTTTAGGAAGAAAGTGGCACAGTTATAGACTTTGGAACTAAAATGGCCCCATGTAAACAGTTAGGCACTTTAAAGTATAAATGAACGTCTATTCCTATAACACCCCATCCCTCAAGTTCTGTTGGGAGTATTTGATCCAACCTTTGAAGACAATTATCACATAGCTTAGCACGAATGGAAAGGCTGCCACAGGAAATGGTCTGAAGTAAAAGTAGCTTCGGTATAGATTTTTGTGAAAAATAAATTATAACTTTGGTTCTAATTCATCATGCCAAATATATGTTATCTTATCCTTTTTCTTCTACATATCGTACACTCATAGAGAGGAAGCAAGTGTTGAGACCAGAGCACTCACGAAGGAAGCCTTAAAGCACGAATGGCTATGGCCAAAAAATCTGTCAAGCAAATTAAATTTATACTATGTTAATTTCTTTAAACAATAAAAAATAGATAGTTTTACTTTGTGATTCTGCTTGAGAGAGCGTAGACAGTCTCTCATTTGCTCCAACTTTATTACAGGCTTGATCGGTAATGCACTCTGAAAGCCAGTTTAGACAAACATAATCAATCCTTGTTTTATGGTTTGGAAAATCTAAAGAGGATTTAAAAAAAAAAAAATCATGTAAACACCTTCTCTTCTACAGGAGATGTGGTAGCTGGTTTTGTGGCCACAGGATCTTCAGGCGGTAATCCAAGCTTCCTTCTCCTTTCAGCCTGCAGGGAATATCAATTTCAAAACAAATACTTATACATTCCAAACGAAGATAACTGAAAAAAATAATGGGATGGGTAAGAAATTTATTTCCATTAGTATTTCTTACACACTCAATAGTCAGGTTCTGTGTGGATTATTACTGCCATGGTTCATGAAAACCTAAATACCAAACATAAAAAAAAAAGATGTAGTGGGGGAGAGGAAGAAACACCTCATACAAAATTTGAAACGATTTGTAGACGCAGCGTGAGAGCACTCCACTGGCATTACAAAAAGTTTGCATTCATTCGATTATTAATGTTCGATGAATAATCATACTCCAATTACAAGCCATTAATTCCTCAATATGATTACAAAGAAAAAACCGAATTTTAAATTCACATCTAATTTAATAAAATCTTGAAATCAAAGCCAAGCAAAATTTAGCTAAAAGTATACAACTGATACAAATAAAATAAACCAAATAAAAATAATAAAAAATTGGAACATCATAAATATGGCCTTAGAAAAAGTTGAAAACTGGCAAAACTGTTTCAATCAGCAACTTTGTAGCCTATCTCAACTCCTTTGGACTGACTACAAAAGAAAAAAAAAAGGAATAATCTTGTAAAGACTAAACTAGCTAATTTGTATTGCATCAATTCACTAGGCCAACAAAAAACTATTCCTTGAAAACATGTGATTGCATTAATATATCAAAAAGAAAAGTACAAAACTATGTAACTATGCATCTACGATGTACAAAAGAGAGACCTATCATCTACAAATATAATAAAAAGTTCTCTATCATCATCTATATGCATCAAAACAAAAGACCCACTAAGGACACGCTATGCACAAAAATAGGCGGCCCTATTACATTCACGTCGTGTATGGAAAAACAAAACTTGCCTACAAGACAATAAAAGCAAAATCTGGTGCATCATGTGGTCTTTTACACCAAGTTCCACGCTTCATAGTGGATTGCAAAAATTGTATAATATGAGTGTTATCTCCTTCAATGATGATGCCTCGGCACTCCAGCATCCATGATTGGCAAATATTTTGAAATAATTTAATAGCTTGTATCTCAACTTGGGTGTTGTCCCAATGCTTAAAAAGATGACCTGTTGCAATGATTCCATTTCCTTAATCATCCCGAATAATGACTTCGGTTCCGGCCGCTCCATAAGAGAGAAGAGCATCATCAATGTTCACTTTAATCCATCTGGAAGGGGGAGGATGCCAGAAGAAAGAAGGTGGAACCAACCCAAGGGGTCGGCTAGCATCCCATTGCCCCCCAAAAAGGAAAAGGTCAAGTCATTGTAAGTGCCTCGAGGACGGTTGCTGTGATGGTGGTCGGTGTATCGTGCGCTTGGTTGTGGACTTTGGCATTGCAAGCTCTCCAACATAAATGAATAATGTAGCAATAACATCTAGTCTTAGGAATCCCAGACAATGGTGTGGTGGAAAGCTTGTCGATGGCCTCACTGAAGCTCCTGAATTTTGGGATAATAATGCCCGCTTTGCCATAATATCTTTAATCCAGCAAAAAAGAAAACAATTACTAGAAATATGGTCTCTGCTTTCAGGTTCGCCACAGCCCCAGGGGCACTCTAGATGTTCCGTAAGACCCCTCCGAACAAGCCATTCACGGGAAAGAATGCCGTCCCAGATGAGTCTCCACCAAGAGAATTTCTCCTTGGGATGGAGGCGAAATTTTTTTATCCAGCCTTTGTTGATCGCAGCCTTCAGGAAACGAGTTTCATAGGAAAGAGCAGTGATAGTTTTTCCATTGTGTGCCTCGTTTAATTTCAAGCAATCTTCAATCATGTCACTAAAGATTGGGATTGACAGAATTAATGCTACGAGGTCCTCTCCAAATAATGGGTCTTGGCAGAGAGCATGGAGAAAATGACATCACTGAATCATCTGATGAAAGCAGAGTACAACAAGAGAAGGGAGTCCAAAAAAATAACTCGAGTGTTGGAGAACTTCAAACTTCAAGAACCCAAAAAACTTTGAAATCTAATAATCAGTAGATTAGACGGTGAAGGTGGTAGTGAGACCACAAATTCAATCACTAATAGGCATAAATGAAGCAAATTGTAATCATTTGAAGCAGCATGCTTCTTTTACATAATGGCAAGTGAATTGGAGCATATGACCTACTGAATTTTAGTAATGCCTTTGATACCAGAGTTAACCCAAATCATAATCAAAATGCAAATATTATTGATGAACTTCAATAAGGTTACAAACTGAGACCAATGACAATAGAAAAATAGCAAAAAAAACATGAAATACTCCCTCAGGTAAGGGCAAAAGTGGTGAACACCATTGGGACAGCAAGCAAGCGGTGGGCTTGAAGGTCGCAACAGCAGCAAATAAATTGATGAGGGGCTGCGGCAACAGCAGGAGGGTTGTGGTAGGGTTATGCCAGCAAGGCAGGATGTTGGAGGGGGCTGCGGTAACAGAGTGGAGTGCTGGAGAAATTTGGCGGCAGCAAGGAAGGAGCTTGGAGAGATGCGCGACAGCAGGTAGGGTGGTTGGAGTTCTCAACAACATGCAGGGAGAGAGAGGGGAAGAGCAGGGCGATGGCTGGATAGCAACAAACTGCTGGCACAACAATTCTGGCAGAGCACTACAACAAATCCTTCAGCTGGGATATAGTTGGGGAAGTGAGGAAGGGTAGATAAACACCACCTCAGAACAAGTTACACCCAGAACAACTTTTCTCCTTTGGATACACTCCTCAAAAGGGAAAACTTGGACGCCGAAGGCTGCCTTGACAGAAAACTCAGCAAAAAAGTTAACCCTAAATAAAACAAAGAATATATTTATAGTAGTAAATAATAAAGCAGATTTGGAAGGAAACCCTAATCCAAATAATTGGGTCAGCCGACCCCCCTTGCCTCTCTCCCTGAACAAGTCCTAGGTTGGCCCCAGTTCAGTAGCCCCGCGCCAGTCTCCCGGGATTGGGATAGCTTCAATCTCATTCTTCGAAACTTATGAATGCCCGTTGATAGTGACAGGGTTATTGTAAGCTGTTGGGACTGGCGGATCTTCTACTGGGGTCCGTGAAGCACCTGAATCTCACTGTAGATAACATTGTGCCGCAAAATACCTAAGTATTTTTTCCCACTTGTGAGCACACATCCATATTGATCCATCCTTCTGGGGGTCCCCTACTGAGCTAAGCTAGGTCTGCATGTCATGTGTATACTGTTGAATCTCTAAACATAGTCAAAGATCGGCTCAACTTGATCTGAAGTGAGGGTAACTGAACCTCCCCAAATGGTGGTGGCCATGGCCGTAAGATCGATCATGATGTCCTGAACATGCTCTCCGTCGTGGTTATCCCATGCCTGAATTCGGTGTCTCAGCCTTATCATCCTCTTTCATCACCAAATCGGTTTAACCAACGCTGCATTACTGGCAAGGACACCCGTGATCTTGGGCTTCACCGAAAGAAGGAAGATGTGCTTCCCCTCCTTGGTGAGTCGTATAGTTAAATTGTCACGGTCTCCCAACAAAAGGTGACAGCCATCTATGGGTATCAAATCATATCATACTTGATCCTACAGCTGACTTCTAATCAAAAACTCCACTAGGCATCTACATTCAATGCTGACACTTTTATCATTCTCCAGTCATGTCAGAGAACGTGACTGAGAATGTCTCTAAGTCATGAAACTCAATTTCTCCACTATTTACGTAGACGCCACGTTCTAGCTGCTTCCTCCACCAATGATGAGAATACACACCTTCCTGTTCACAACGCAACGGGGGTAAAATTTATTTTGGCGGAGCCACTGCGGATTCCTCATATCCTCAGTCTGTAGACCCGTGAAACCACGAGGATCTCATCCTCATCCGGTGGAAAATGATACACCTCACCCAGTTCTTCAGCTGTCTATATGTCGCTAAACTCCTCCACGGCACCATGCTCGGTAAAAGAAATGATTTGACTAGTCAGAAAACTAGAGGCGATGTGCCCAAATCCATGATATCTAAAACATTTTCGGGCTAGGACTATAGTAGGGTTGCAACTTCTTCTCGGGCTTCTTCTCACTCAGGGTGACTCTGTCCTTATCTGAATAAGTTTTCTCAACTCCTTGAAGTGTGCTCCTGCTGGTGTCTCTAACTGCAGGTGGCTGCCAGACTAGTAGTGGTTGACTGCTCTATTTCTGCTACATCTCCCAGTGACCAATAAGACTGCAATTGCATTAAATTGCTGACAACGGGCTTCAAGCCCACCAGATAACGACCTATGGTGTGTTTTTTTGGCTCAACCAACTCACACTTCATCTGCAACTGGTCAAACTGCGTAGTGAACTCCTCCACTCATAGGACTCTCTACTGGAAGTGGAGTCTTAGAAATATATTATGACAGTAGTGAGATGATAGATATTTTCTTTGCAGCCCCCATTTCATATTCTCCCGTCTAATAATCTTGACATTATTTTCTCTCTTCCCCTGCCTCTACAAGTTATCCGATCACATGCAAACGCTCTTTCTCACTTTGATAGTTGCAAGCTCAACCCTTATAGCTTCTGACATCTCTTTATACTCAAAGATCCTCTCAACTGATAGTAATCATTCGATAAAATTGTTTGGATACATACCTCCATCAAACTTCGGTATATCCACCTTTATTCTGAAGTCCCTGTGTCCTCCATATGTGGTCTCCTTTCTCGGCCTTCTCTGATACTGTATCTCAAAGTGTCATGGATTGTCTTCTTCATCACTGAAATCCTCCACATGGAAGAAGTTGAAATTCTCGTATCTTTAGCCCCTTCGACTTTCCCTGACACGAACGAGGGTAATTTCGCTCGGGATTTCATCCTCCATGTCTGAAGCGTCCGTTGAAGTCCACGGATCTCTTATTGTATCTCTTCCTGAGTATGCTCGGGCATGTATCTCCTTGATGGCATGGCTAGGGTTTAGGGTTGGGAAGTGAAAAAGTGTGTATGAGATAAATTGAAGATGTACAAAAATTACTCTGAGATAGCTGATTTTGAGAATCAAGAAGGGGAAATTAGGATTACTTCAAAATTTGTCTATGGTTTGGGAACAGGAAAGAAAATTTTCGGTAGAAAGGGGTAAGGCGGATGCTAGGAAATCCCGGAAAAGGACTAGAGTTAGGCTAATTCTAATACCAATTGATACTGAAGTTAAAGTTAAACCACAATCGAAAAACAAATATCATTGTTGAGATTCAATAGGGTTACAGACAAAGAAACTTGATAATAGGAAAATAGTAACAAAAACATAAAAGACTCCCTCGGGTGAAGACCAAAGTGGCTGAACACCGGCTGCACGGCATGTGGGTGGCGGGCTGGGAGGCTGTGGTACCAGCAGGTGGATTGGTGAAGGGCTGCAGCAACAACAAGAGGGTCGTGGTGGTGTTACCACATCAGGGTAAGGTGTTGGAGGGGGCTACGGTAGCAGGGAGGAGTGCTAGGGAAGTTTTTCGGCAACAAGGAGGGAGCCTGGAGGAATGCGTGGCAGTAGGTGGGGTGTTTGGGGTTCTCAACAACAAGCAGGGAGAGGGAGGGAAGAGCTGGGGGATGGCTGGATAGCAGCAAACTGCCGGCAGAGCAATTCCGGCAGAGATGACAGTAAATCCGGCGGGTGGGATAAGGTTGGGGAAGCGGGGAAGGGTAGAAAAACACCATCTTATGACGAGTTACAACAGGAGCACCTTCTAGCCTTCAGATACAACTCTCACAGGGGAAAACTTAGACGCCAATGGCTGTCCTGGCAAAAATAACTTGGCAATAACTAATCTTAAACAAAGCGAAGGACATATTTATAATAGTAGATAGTAAGGAGAACTTAGGCGACAGTCCTAACCCAAATAATTGGGTCGGTCGGCCCCCCTGCCTCCCTCCCTGAACCAGTCCAGCCTTCCCAGTTGGTTTGGCCCCGATTCAGTAGCGCCGCCTCAACCTTATATTGAAAAATATTGTCCGGCTCAAACACATCATTAGCTATAGTCTTTGGCTTAATCATTGTTGATATCTTAATCATCAGAAAGAAGAGTATCATCATAAACATTTTTATAAGGACCATTATTATAAAAGAATGAACATTAAATGCAAGTGCTGAACTAGAAATGCTCAAAGATATGTAGAGTTATAGGTATTTGTGGAGCTAATATAACAGATTGCATAAAATTTAGAAAAGATACATATTTGAGTTAGATTGTTGCAAGACTTATTTCTACTCCATTAATACACATCAAGGAATTACCATAAGATGTACCATCATAACTATGTGAACAATATGAATCATAGTCATTATTATATGAACTAAAAAGATTTGAAAGGATAAGATACCTATCAACAAGAATAATATTTTATATGATGCAAAATAATCGTGATTTTCATAATATGCTAGCACTCTGTCATAATAATATGACAGTATAATTAGATAGGTGGAGCTTGATGAGTACACATGCGTGCAAAAATGTGAGGAATGTAACAATTAGGCTTGCGGGACTAGAGTCAAGCATCAGAATGATTATAAGTGGCTTGATTTCATGGGTAATAGTACAATTATATTGCGAAGACATGAGATGGTGGCTAACTAAACAAAATTCAATTAAAAAGAAAAGAATTTGATTGAATCTTGCTCCCACACTAATTGAAGGAGTTGAGGAGAGAAAGAAACTCTACAAAAACAACTTAATTCTAGCAGCACTTAATTGGCCAAATAACTAACTCACATGCATTCAATTATCGATTTTCAACCAAAAATTATCCTCCAATTACAAGACATTAATCCTCATCAAGTAAAGGCCAAATTTTAATTTTGCTATAGATTTGTGAAATGACAAATGAATTAACATTATAAACAACTATGAAGTAACCAATGAGCTCCATATGATGATATAACAAAAAGGATCTGCAATAAATTTATCTTTCAAAATCATTGATTAATAGCTTATAATGAATAATGAATAACCAAATTAAGACGCGGAGCCAGGAGAGCTGATCGACTCTTCCACGAGAGACTGCCGCCTCCTTTCCCTAGAGGGACCTAATCCTAATTATCTAAGGCTTGTGATGCAAGGCTCCTTGAGGGGCTGAACCGGTTGGAGAGCACTAAACCGGTTCAGCCAGATAGTTATAAGGGCTGGTCGGTCCATGTTATGGGCTTAGCTTTGTCGCCCAAGAGAAGGGACATCCCCCTCCTAGTTATCTACTATATATAGGTTATTTTATTTCATTAGGGTTCAGCTTTGGTATATTTTCTGTCAGGACAATCGTCAGCCTCCCTGCAATATTTTCCCTCTTAAGGTTGAATCCAAAAACAAATGGTGCTCTGGTAGTATCTCGCTTTGGGGTGGCAATTTTTTTTCGCATATCTCCTCCACCTAATCCTTCCTGCTTGTTTTCGTAAGCCCCCTCCCACTTACCTGCTTGCTGCCCTTTCTTCGGCATATCCACCTTGCTAGTGTCGCACCTCTAGTCCCTTGCAAGTGACTACAGCCTCCCTGCATCGTCCATTGTTCCATCCCCCCTCCTCGACTGCTAATTGACACAAATCCTTACTGTCGATTGCTGCAAATCCCTCCCACCCCTTGCTTACTACCGCACCTCTTCCCAGACCACCTGCTTGCCACAACTCACTCCCTATTCTCCCTATTTGTCGTCCAGCCGCCCGCATCCCTGTTACCTACTAGCATTCACCCTCCTACCACCTCCAACTCCACATTTCCACTATGCCTACCACAACCCACCACTTCGTTCTAGCCCTAGAGTGTCATTTTATGTTTATGTTGTTATTTTTCTGTTGTCAAGAGTCTTTGTTTGTAACCCCATTGAATTTCAGCAATAATAATTATCAATTCTACTGTGGTTTAGGTTAACTCCGGTATCAATTGGTATCAGAGCTAACCTAAACCTAATTCTATCATAGGATTTCCTAGCATCTGTCATACCCAAACCATCTCCACTTCAAAAATTTGTTTCCTACCCTCAAATACCTTCTTCCAATTCCACAAACCCAAACTCTAACCATGTCACCAAGGAGAAACATGCCCTAGCCTACCCGGAAAGAAATACAACGAGAAATCAGTCGACAACAACAGAGGCTCACAAAGATTGATGTGGGACTCGGAGGGAAACTGCCCTCTATTGCGATAGAGAGATTCAAAGAGGAGAAAGAACGAGAATTGGAATCCCTTCCATGGGGAGGGCTTCAGATGAGGAAGGCAAGACATAACGTTTTAGAATTAAGTATCAGAGGAGGCCACATAAAAAAGACACATAGATTTTGAAATAAAGGTGGACCTATCGGAGTTTGACAGAGGTATAGAGCCCAATGATTTCATTAAATTGATACAATCAAGTGAGATGATCTTCGAGAACAAAGAAGGCTAGAGGATAAAATGATGAAGCTTGTAACCATCAAGTTGAAAATGAGTGCTTCCTTGTGGTGGAAAAATTTGCAGAGGCAAAGAAAGAGAGAGGGTGGTGACAAAATCACCAAATAGGAGAAGATGAGGAAGGAGATGCAGAGAAAATATCCACCCTCATTGCCCCCAATATATGTTTATGAGACTCCACCTATAATAGAGAGACCTGTGGGAGGAGGATTTCAAGATACAATTCGATCATTACCCCCAGTACAGGGATCCCAACGTCAGCTTGGCTATTAGTACAATAGACTCTCCCACAAAAGAATTACAAGAATCGTCGACAATTTTAATAGTATCTTGCAAGGAGCACAGGGAATATGTCGCGAAAAAGGAGAACACATGATCATGTCGTCTGTGGCATATGAATCAACAATCCATGAACTAGAAGAAGCAAAGCCAACAAGTGTCATAAAAATGTTACACTGACGAACATGAGAGGTCGACAGGCCGAAGGAGAATTGACTAGATCCAAGCAGGTTAATCAGTTGTTCCATATGATTCTTAATTGTGTCCGGTGAGTTTAGAGTGGTCCAAGTAGGGGTTGGTTGAGTTGTTGTGGATTCTGAGGTCGTAGCGAGGCCTTTAGCAGCAAAAGACCTGGTTGAAGACTTCATGGAATCCCTAACACTTGTGGCAAGTATGGTGTTGTTTGTGGCATAAATCACATCTGAAGTGATTGGCCCGCGATGGCGTGGTAGAGTGAGTGGTATAGAGATTAAAGTTGACAGCTCGACAAAGCGGTTAAGTTGTCGAGCATGACAAATCTCCGGGTTTCTTCGCGACGCACCTTGACAAATACTGCCCGATTTGAAGGAAAAGAATCATGACCCAATATACGATCGTGGACTTCATCAAGATTCTTATTCAGATACCCCAAAAATTGGAATGCCAGATCCTTTTCCAAAGTTTTCTGGAAGAGAGAAAGATCCGTGAAAGAGTCTCATGTGTAGTCATATAGTAAACATCACATTTCATCCATAAAGAAACCAAGTCATTATAGTTCTAAGTCATTGTCTTTGAAACCTTTTTAGCCTCGCGATCTTATTAGAAACTTCATAGAGTTGTCCTGAATTTCGTTAGTCCAAGTAGGAATCGCAACGAAAATTTAGATGGCACTTGCAGATGGAAGAAACATGTAAGAAACGGAGCCATGACACAACCATGGAGTTTTCTACTTCCCACGCAATATATATCGGGTCAGTGTTCGGAGGTTCACGAATCCTTTCCGTGAGGTGATTGAATTTATCTTGGCCTTTGACTAACAACAAAAAGACTTGAAATCATTGGATAAAATTGGAGTCGTTGAGTTTATGAGTGGTAATAGGGAAATTTATGTGCTTTTCAGGTCATCTGGTCTGCGGAAGGATTGAGGTAGATGTCAATTCTATGGTGGATTCAAGGATAGATAACATCAGACGAAGATCGGTGGTGAAGAAATCAGTCGTGGCTCTAATGAAGCCAAAGAGAGGCTTGGATGCCTGGAGATGGAAGAGTTTGGTGATTCTTGGGGGAGGTCCGACAGCTCGAGGTAGGTGCCCTGGCTCAGGAAGGCCTGTAGGGAGAAAAACTTGATGAAGGAAGGGGGTGACCTAGCTACAGGAAGGAGTTGAGGGGGCTCTGCATGGAGAAGATCTCACGGGATGGAGGCCTGCAGGTGAGCTTTCACAGGAGAACGGGATGCCTGTAGGTAGATTGCACGGGAGAAGGGTCTACAGGAAAAATTCACAGGAAGGGCCCTGCAGGGAGGAGTTTTCTGATAGAGGGACTTGTAGGAAAAATTTTCAGGCCGACTAGGGTAGGATCACTTTGATAGCATGCAATTTTGGAGAATTGAGCAAGATTGCTTTATTCATATCACAGGGGGTATAAAAACAGAATACAAGAGTTATAAAATAGGAAAGACATGACACCCAAATCTCTAAGATTAAATTACGTCCAAATAACTACCTAGAGATAAAAGAAAAACTATAAACTAAGAAAAACATAAACAAGTAAATACAGAAAATAGCAAATATCAGGAAATGAAAGAGATTAACACTAATAACTTCTAACACTATTCATAGGTTTTAATGATTATGTTCTTCTTTCTTTCGAATAAGTCCACAGCAACTATTTTTTATTTGCGCCCATCCAATTTTGTTTCGACTCAATTGATTAACTCTGTAAAATCAACAAAATAGAAAAAAATAAATAATTAAAAAAAGTAACAATAAAATATTGCTACAATCAGATAATAATGACCTTAAGACAATCTCTCTGATAAAGTAACATGTATCTGCAATAATCAAGGTGCTTAGGTATGAAAAACTTGAGTTCAGAATCTATGAATTGAGATAACTCCGTAAAGTCTTGAGTGGGAGGGATTATATATAAAACCTTATCCTCCTCCAAACGCTGACGTATCTTCTCCCTTGCTCTTTTTTCCTCTTCCTTCTCTGCCTTTCGCAATTCTATTATTCTGTCAAACAAAAGGAAGAGCATTTGCATAAACAGAACCAGAAATGTTGTTAATTAAATGTCAGTTGGCAAAAAAATTATGGGAAACTTACATACAGAGCACACAATTCTTATGTATTTACATATCTCACACCTAAATTTTGATATTTACATACATAGCACTTTTGGCATGTTAAACCTACGCCTGAAAAGATTTCACTTCTAAAAAGTCATAATAAGGCCAATTTCATATGATATTAAAAATTTGTATGTGTATAAATATGAAAGTTTAGGTGTGAGATATGTAATTACATAAGGATTGTGTGCTACATATGTAAATGCCCCAAAAAATATCTAAGTGGCGATGTGATGAAAAACCTTTTTCTTTCATTGTCTTCCTCTATTCGCTTAGCAGCTAGAAGCTCTTTGCCTACACGTATTCTATCCTGCAGCAAACACATAATACTAGGTCAAAAAGATTAAAGAAACTGGTCTCTTCAGTTGTCCTTATTGTCTAAGTCGTCAAATTTTGAAGTAATGCTCTTAAAGAACCAAACTGAGCATAGATTTTTTTTTTTTTTTAAACATTTGTCACAGCTAACCTAATGCACCACAATAGAGATTCAGCTATAACATTTAACACAAGAAAACGGAATTCTAGCTGAAGCTAAATTAATTAACAATGAGAGATCTCAATAATTTTTAAACTTTATTGGAACTTCGATACATTAAATAGATCAGTGTGGATTTAGCTATGCAGGCGATGAGGTACTTTTCTATACCATCAATCTCAACGCATGTTTCCTACCAGATCTCTTTGGATGGGAAGGATTAGTTATAAATTTGCTTCAATTATGACAAACAGCCAGTGGCATCAGTTAAGAGAAAATTAGCATTTCCACCAGTATCGCTTGAAAGAATTTTGATGCTGAAAAAAAATAACAAATAAGGAGAAGACAAAACACGAAAGATATATAATTTATTGATATCAGTGAACTGTAAAGAAAATGTTATGGGATAACCTAAGCAGTTAAAACTGAATAAAATAACACCAAATCCGTCATCATAAACACAACCAATGATATTAGACAAAAAAAAAATCCATTGGAAATTGGCATTAACGGTTTCAAAATTCTTTGACCAATATATTATTGGCAGCCAAAGGGATTTGTTTCTAAATAAGATTTTAACCTCAAATACCAAGGATAAATGATAAGTTCACTCAAAATAACATAAGTCTATGGCTAGGGGTTTTATTTTTAGTAAACCTTTGCAACAGGATGAAACTATTGCTCGACCCTCTAGAACATTAGTAGCTAGGCCTCTAGTTAAAATAGATCTTACCGTTCTGCTAGATAAGGAGGTGTATATTAGTTCATTTTCTTATGCCTATTGGCAGAATATTAAATTTGAAGGCATACGATCCTATTGCTCATGAAAATATTTTTATTACAATCTTCAAAAGTTTCAAGGCTCGCCCAAAAGTTATAAATCAACTGTTATTTATACTTAAAATCAGGTACAAAGAAATCAAACAAATGATCAAAATCTACCTTCAAACACGATGGTTGTGATTCCTCCTACTTCAGTCAAGCTTGCACATAAAATTAGAAACCAACTCTAGTTTTATCATGGAATCAAAGCCAATTCTCTTGTTATCATAAGACCCAAGATTGTGTTCACCTCCTATTCAAAATGCAGAAACCATTAATTTATATCCCTCACATGTGTTGGCTTCTTATTTTCATTCTATTGTTAAAGACACCAATGATTGTGATTCTGAAGAACTCCATGATTTCAATGTTCTTAGTATTCTGAGTATCGAAGCTTAGATTGGTTGAAGCTTTAAATCTCATTCACCTGGCAAGAAGCGCATAGAAAAAAATTACAGTCCCTCTTCAAGGTTCACTAGACAATAAGAAAGATGCTATAAATGACTATTTTTGTTATCTTCTCTTTAAGTAAAAGGATAATTTCTCCTACGCCATCATGTTATTTTTAATATTTAATTTTCATCTACTAATTCCAGATCATTTCTTCATGTTGTACTCGTTTTATTGCCTGGCTATAAAAGTTGCATTAACATGTCATGTAAGTAGCATCATTAATCTGGAAACTCTCAAACATAATAGTCAGTTGGAAATTGTCAGAGCCCACAAACACATATTTGGCATATAAGTTAGAATCACATTAGTGAGACGTAAATTCTCATAATGAGGAAATCTGGGGAATGCAAGACGTTGAAACTTTACTAGAATATATAAGAACATCTTTTAACATTTCACAATAGCATGGCAAGATATCAGGCAAAAGTGCAAGTTGCAATTAAATTAAAAGGTAGCTTAAGTTTACAACAAGAAATGATATTTTTCCTCTAGTTACCAATGAGAAATAATTAATGGTTCAGTTCCTAAAGATTATCCTTGGTGGCTAAAGTAAACATAATTTTGATGGTTTGAAATTGAATATCTAATATCCTCAAATTTAATAATGCTATAAAATAGGCTACAACAAAAAACATAATAATGATCAAACTGAGAAAATCAACAAGACACCTTCTCTCTTTCTCTTTCCATCCTCTTCTCTTCTTCATCCTTCTTCTTACGAGCCCGTTCCCTGCAATAAAAATCACAAAAGATGAATAAGAGGAACTTATTGCAATAAAATCACAAATATGCAAATACCACATCAAAAATACAATAACTCATTTATAATGACTCATCTGCTCAACATATCAAAAAATTAAAAAAAAAAAGGAAACTAACTTGAGTTTATTTTGACATAATTAATTGTTCCAACTATCTTAAACGAGGTTACAGAAAAAGGTCCACTAAATCCAGATATACAAGTACAAGCAAGAACCTTTGGTGACAAACAGGAAAATTGACAAGAACAAGGTGATAAAGTATGGTATCCTAAAAAACCCTGAAAAATGGGCAATATATTTATAGAGAAGTCAAACTAATTTGCCTATGTTTCATCATAGATAGATAAGTGTAAACAAGCTCTCTTATTGGACAAAAACATAAAGAAAATGATCCAGTTATTGATTAGTTTTAATATTAAGACATACATCAAACATTAAATGCAAACATATAAAAAAAGGTAAAATAAATCAAATGTACTCCAAATGGAAAACAACCAAATGTTCCTAGACAGCTTTGACAAGGGCTTGGGTGATCTATTATATATGTTTTCTATTTCATCAAATCAATGAGAAATATTCATTGTATTGTATCATCTTTCTAAATGAAAAATCAAACATCCACAACAAGATTGTCCAAGAAAGGAATGAAAGCTTCAGCAGATAATCTCCTGCCTCTAACCAGTTGTAGTTTCTCTGCCCATGCTTGGTCTTACACATTCTTCTGTTCAATTTTACCTCACACAAGTCTAGGCCAAGCCAAACCAGCCTTAGGTACCCACCTTCAACATAGGTCTAGGGTTTATTAACTAAAGCATTTTATAGTGCCCAATTCCAACATAGTGAGTGAGAACATTGTTGTAAAACTACTGCTTAAAGAATTAATAATGAAATTAATTTTTTGGAAATATTAAAAGCTAAAGCAAATATAGAAGCCTCAATCATACTTTAATTTTAATGTGATCCAATTCAATAAACAAATAATCTGTTCCAAAGGCTGAAATTGTGAGAATCTAAGAGCTTGTATTCTCGGAAATAGAAACCAAAACACAAACATAGACTCGCAGGCAGGAGACAGACAAACAAGGCAGCTTTGAATGGATAGTTGGTTAGTTTGGTAAATTATAAGTAGTAAGCAGTAGTAATCCTGCAAACAAATTAACATTCCTCAAGCTAAATTCATTCCCACTCCACTTAATTGTGCATAATATATTGGAGCTTCCCTTCTGAAAAATGATCAATATTACTAATAAATGTATTTTAAAAGAATCCCCGCACTTTAAAAATCTTAAGGTAAATGTGAGAGATCCAACCAAAAAGAAGATCCCAAACCTCTTCAGTAACTTTTAATAATTATTTGACTTACGCCACAGTAGCCACTCACATCATGACTCGGGACGAATGCTTGGAATTATCAAGATGGGAATAGACGATGATTTGATGAGATTCAATTTAAGTTATTATAACTAATAAATAATAATAATTAATAATGGAATTGAAAGAACCACTGACTAAAATTTAAATAAATCATAAAAGTAAATAGTTATGAATGTAATTATCTTCCTATAGTTTGGCCACTTCTTCTATAAACATTATCACTCTTTCACTAATTCTCTAGTCCAAGACATAGATATAAAAAATATTAGTTTAAGTTATCATAAGCTGTTAACAACTCAAAGAACACTCATATCTTTAAAATTACAGTAACATAAAGATAATAGAAAATAAAATGCATGCTTATCAAATACAATGAATCAATATAATGTCAATTGACAGTTTATTATTCAATTATAACCATAACAATCTATCACATTTTACGATATTATAACTTATCTATATCATTTTATAAATTGTCTCAAGAGTGTCGTCTAAAATGTATCATTTAAGATACATCAATATAGTTATTTTTTTCCCGCTAGCTGGGTACCTTAGTATTCTCAATTAGTGTTGTAAGGGAGTGGACTCCAGTAGTCAACATGCATGGACAAGTATTTTATATAGTTCATTTTATTTATATTTTTATATCATAAAATATATGCTTAAAATAATTAGTATGTGCAAATAAATTTAAGCATGTTAGAAGATATGTGAAATACATTTCAATATGATCAATACAACCTATAAAGCTGATAAATCATGATTAAAGTTGCAATGTTAATCTATCTGAATAAACAATAATATTGTCTAATGCTTCTAATTAGAAGAACACCATGTTATTGCTATAATTTAGAAATAAGAGTATCTCCTTCAATTTTTAATAACTACTGTTTGACTTTTCTTTACACCTTCCAACAAAGCATCTATATACATACAAAATATTTATATTAATATTTATTTAACTTTATCATTTAATAACACTTTTCTTTCATTTAAGTGTATTTAGCTAATCTTTTCAATTCTTGATTACATATATAAACTATAGTTATTATTTGTCAGTTAATCTAAATGCTCCTAATTTAATAAAATTATGCTTACTTTTTTCTTTATTTTATAATTATTATTTAAATTATATTAAATCATGATTGCTTTCATCTACTACAAATTGATTTCATTAACTATCTATGTCTTACTATATATCAATTTAAATAATTTAATTTTTATTGAATGAATTAACTATTATTGCTTATAGCCTTAACATAAAATTTTTCACAAATTAAGATATTCATAATAATTTTGAATGTGTTACTACATACTATTTTTCCTTGACAAGTCTAAGTTTATTTTCTAGATCCTTATCCTTTTGAATATTTACTATATTCTTATTTTATAATCTTAATCATTCTCTTTCTAAACATTAAAAAATTTCCTATATGTCAACAACATAAATTTATATCATTAATTCCTCAAAACCCTAAAATACATTTAATTTAAAAAAAATAAATTAAAATCAAATGTTTGCAAATTCACAAACTCATTTTAGATAGAATAAAATCTTGTCTAAACTTTCTTCTAAAATTTGCCTTCGACTACAATTTAATTTTAGGGTTTCAAATGTAATTTCAAGAAAAAAAACAAAAGTAAAATTTGAGAAGCTTGGGTTAACCTTGGGCCCTAGAGACGAAGGTCCAAATAATAATTATTTATCTCTTTCTTTCAGCTCTCTATCTCCACGCACCTCAATTCAACTCCTTTCAATTTTTCATTCGCATAGCTCCGATCATGTTCGTTAGGTTGACATAGCCCTCTCGACTTCATTGCCTTCACATGTGACTGCTCGAGCTCACATTCGGTTCAACACTCAAGCCCACCATCGCACAACTCATGAAAGCTGCCGGCACACGGATGTCTGCTAGTCTCCTATGGGTTCACTTTCGTTAGTTCAAGCCATAAGCCAACACCCACACTCCCTTCCTCCCTCCAAATCTCCCCATTTCTCTCTCTCCCTTGTCGTCCCCTCGATTTAGCATAGGGGATTCATCCCCTTTGGCTCAATCTCCCCTCTTAATAACATGGGAATAATTTTTATTTTTTTTTAACATACGATACAGAAGGAGCCGCCGAACCATTTCCAAATGACAAGGCTAAAGTTGCAAGAGTCATTTGAGCCTTATCTCATGTTGATATCGGGCAAAAATTGCAACATTTTATACTATGATGACAACATAAAATATGGTCTTTTTTTTTTTGGGTCAAATGCCTAAAATTGAAATCCCTAGAAAAACAAAAACTATCCATAAGCACCTTAGATAGGGATCTGTTTACACTCTACAAAAACATTGATAAAAAATTTGAATTGAGCACATTTATTTTAGTAGGATTTTTTTATTTTTTATTTTTTATTTTTAATGATAGATATTTTGCATACGACTATTTATGAAATGCCCATGAGAAGGGATGCTCCAACAGATATTTTTATTAGTGAATTAGCTGGTTTGACTCATAGTTGGATAGCTCAGTGAGGTGATAAGGTTCAAGATAATATTATCTATTTAGGGTTGTTTTTGGAATTATATGCCAACATTTGCTTGGACTTGTTTTTATTTTATTAAGTAAATCTATCTGCAATGGTTACCACTCCTGAAGAAGCCTTGGGTGTGTTCCCGTACATGATTTTCAGATACATGCTTTTAATAGCGGGTTTTGGAATTCCCTAATGAATTAAGCATATTCTATTACATGGATGTAGCTTAAGCATGTAAAACCTGCTATTCATTTTATCCTTTGAGATGAACTCAACCATTTATCCAGCCTATTCTCTCCAAGTAACTGTGTATTTGTTCGGATTTTTCTTCATTGCATGCTTATAGCTCCCATTTGCAACTTCTTCTGCAAGATTTTTGTTATCTATTTCCCATACCCAAGGAAACATACGAGCCCTAGCCAAGAGGAGAGTTTATAAATAATTATTTTGAGGTATGTGATAAAATAAATTCAATTAAATTTCTTCTTTCAATCTTGACTTTTCGGGCTTGCTGCTGGAGTTTATCAAATGCAATGCAAGTGTGATAAGAAAAAGGAAGTTTTTTTTCTGACGAGGGAGCTACCCAAAGGGACGTTGTTTCCGCTCCCTGCTGCAGCCTTTGTTTCTGCAATCTGCTGCAGTCCCGTGATGATGTTGGCCGCTTGGAATCAGCCAGCCATCCTAGGCGACTCCTCACTATCCTCTTATTATATATTTGTTTTTCAGATGCTCTAGGTTGAGTTTTTGGCGTGAGTTTGTTTAGGACAGCCGCCAGCGTTTGTTTTCACCTTTGAAAGTTGTATCCGAGGAATTGGGTTATGATCCGATTACATCTATCTCCCAAGTTGGTGTTTATCTTCCCTATTCTCCTTCCGTATCCCCCCACACTGCTCCTACCTGTTGTTCCTTGCTGCAGCCGCCCAGAACAGCCGCCAACAATGTACTTCCTGCAGTTCTACATTCCAGCCCAAGTTCCCTATGATTCCAGCATTCTCGCATGCTGCCATCTCTGCCCAGCCATCTCCCTTCCACAATCCCTGCTGTCCCCCTCATGCTGTTTTTGACAGCTCACAGATTTCCTGCAGCCGCATACTCGCTGCCATCGTCACTCCAGCCCTCCCCCGTTGCCCTCGCTGTCCCAACTTCACCATCGCTGCCGCAGCTGCAACACCTTCTTTTGCTGTTCTCCTGCTGTCCAGCAGTCCCAAACAGCAAACTGCCGCTGTTTGGATTGTCATCCCTTGCTGCCCTGTTGTTCTAGCCGCCCATAATCGCTGTCGTCCCCAATCCACAGTCCAGAAACCCCTTCCCTACCTTGCCACCGCCTCTCCAAGCCCCCTAACCATAACCACCATCACTCGGGATCTGCCCTTACATGAGTTTGTGTGTCGTGTGTTGAATTTTCCTTTTAAAGTGTGTTTGATTGTAACCGCTTATTCGCATTTAGTAATAATAATTATTTTCTATGGTGGTTTGAGTTAACTCCGGTATTATTATCACAATGGCGAGAAGCCTGAAACGTTCTTGTTTTTAAGATTTCTTTCTTTTATCATTTTCTTCTTAGATATTTAATAAAACAGTGTTGCAAGAGTTCAGATGTTGATATATTTACTACAATTGGAAGTTTAATTATCATGCAAAATTCAATTAACCATTATTATGACATGAATTTCTTCGAATTGATCGATCGTTATCATTTAGTTCTGGTTTTATGCATTTTTAAGTTTACACATGAAGAAAGTTATTATTTGAGTAATTAGTGGTCCGTGATTTGTGAATTATAATATCTTTGTATTATATACATTCATTTCATCATTTTAATAGTTACCCTAAGACCTTAAGCATCCTACATCAATCTTAAGTACTTTGACCTCAATTTAATATTGATTCAAAACAAATGCTAGAAAATCAAAGAAAGCTTATACTAAAATATTTATCATGCTACACCAGAAAACTTCAAATAACGAGTTGGAAAAAAAAACGATAGTTAGACTTTTAAACTACATATACTAAGTTTAAATATTCTTAAGATACCAAAATTCAATACAACCAAAATGATCCAATATCATAAAAGAGCAAGTACCACAAATTTTATTCTAAAATAAAAAAGGAGTTTCCAGCGTATGTTTCTGCCTTAATAATTTCAAGCTTTTATGTTGCGTCAAGACTATATATATATATATATATATAAGAGACAAGTTGTATTAAATAATACTAATTGTGATGGAAGAGTCAATAGGATAATTAATGTGAAATTCTCATAAAAAAAAGGTTACATGGTTAGACTCAATGAAGTAATGTTATCCTATATATCTCAAGCTGGATACTCCATAGTTGATGAGAGATGAAAATTTGGTGGGAGATGAAATACTGCCCATGTTATTATGAATACCAATACACTTACTCGATTGTTAACGAAAGTGACAAAAATGATCATAGATTTAAGATCTCAATCTCGTAGAAGTAACAATAGTTTATGATTTGCAACCACACTTATTTACAGAAATTGAAAGACCAATTAAAATAAAAAACAAGCTACATATTGAAAAGATGCTTGATAGTATATCCTATCTCAATGAAATTCATGTTAGATGGAGAAGCGAAAGTGGTGGAGGGCAACATCAGAACAAATTGAGGGACACGCCCAACATTTTGCTTAATTCAGAAGACGCTGTAGAACTTTTCAAAGAATGATTATACTACTTTCTGCACAAAGTTAAATGTAAAATTAATTTATAAGATTGATACAATGAGAGAAATGTATACGAGACATAAGGGTAGAATTACAGTAATATCAAGACATGCATCACAATTGATTTCAAATGGAGAAGAAAAAATGCCATCAATTCTTATAAGTTAAAAGATACAATCAAACAACTTTTAATATCGTTAATGACTAACAATTATCCAATACTATTGGAGACGGGAGAGGGCCAGAAAAAAACACCGTTTCAAATCGCTCAGAAGCATAGAAATTTAAATAAAACGAAGACCGCTAATGAAGGAGAACATACCCTTTGATCAGAAGATTTAAATTAGAAGCAGCCTAAGGCAAATACTACTTCGGTAGTGATAAGGCCAGTTATTACTAGCGTTAGGCATATAACACTTATTACTAGTGCTATCAATCTGGGCATAAAACACTTATTACTAGTGTTATCAATCTGGGCATATAATAGAATATTGCCTTATACTTGGTTAGAAAGCTTCAAATGAATTGAAATCAAGTAGAATTTGTTTACATAAAATGTGAATGAAATGAACTATATAAAATTGCACCCATGCGAATGTTGACTGATGAAATTCGCCCTTTTATATTACCACTTGGATATGCTAAAATACCCACGCATAAAATTGAAAATGGATATTAATATTAAATTGCCTTAAATAGTACAATTTAAATGATATTGCTGAAATAAGAAAATAGTTATAAAAATAACAGTAAAATAAATAAGAAACTAATTTGCTGTGTCGATTCAAATTCGACTGATATCAATTAAAGGATGGATGAAAGTTTTAAATGTGATTGTTCAAGTGAGAGCGGAGATGGAGATGGAAGAAAGGAGAGACTCATATCACGTGTAGTAGGGAAGGAATAAAGAGCAGGAGATGGGGTTTCCATACCAAGGGGCAACACACATGAGAGGTGAAGCACCTTTGGGCCGAATGACTAGCATGTGAGTGCTAGAAATGGTGTGGTTAACCAAAAAGATGAGCGGAGACTCCACTTTCAAAGATTCAAGAACACGATGTCTCGCAATTGAAAGAGACGGATACCACATACATCAGTATTGGTGAGGAACCAACAGTGATGACATGCAATAAATGTGCGGAAGACATGAGAATGACTCAAGTAGGGACGAGCTAAACCAAATATGATTTCGATGGTTTGCCAAGTAAATGAATCAGAAGGTTGAAAGTAATTGTTGAGTTCAAAAGAAAAGAAAGAGAGCAATCGAGGATCTTGATTGGAGAACAACAACAGGTTGTAGAAGTGATTGAAGAAATGATCAATTAATGGTGTTAATGAGATTTGAAAAAGAATAAGATAGGACGCTAAAGAAAATGAAGATTGAAAGCTAAGTGACAAGATAAATCAATTAAAGATCGAGTGAGTAATTGTATTTTTAGTTATACTATATGTAGTTCTCTTAAGTATAAAATCAGTTTTGAAATTAATTGAAATTATATTTGAATTTTTTAACTCATTGCAGGCGTTAAAAAAATTATTGAACATTCAGATTTAGTATAATCATATAAACAATGCAACATATTTTTAATAATATCCATGCATTGCATTCACACTGAAACGATTAATGCATATTTCAGTTAACTAAAAAAAAGTAGATGAAAAGCAAGTGAAATATAAGTTTAAGTCAATCATTATCGTCATCCACTTATGGTATTAATTGGGGACACTACTGTAACTTATACCCATACAAGAAAATAAAAATGAAAAAAGTTGGGAAAAAAATGATTGTACATTAATTGGTACAATATTTTAGATAGAGCTCCTGTGAATGCTTCTTAAATTAAATGTGTTTAAAAATTCTATAGAGTTTCCAATTAAAGAAAATAAAATTATTAAAAACAGTCTTAATAAAAAATAATTTTGATGTTTACAATATTTTAGATAGAGCTCCTGTGAATGCTTCTTAAATTAAATGTGTTTAAAATTCTATAGAGTTTCCAATTAAAGAAAATAAAATTATTAAAAACAGTCTTAATAAAAAAATAATTTTGATGTTTTAACATTTTTAAACCACCTACATGTTAAAACAAAGGCATAAAAGCTTATAACATAGAGAAACTGTAATTATTCACTCAGTTGTATAATACCTATTGAATAAATATTTAATTCAAGTAAAACTACTTTGAATTAAAATGACAAACAAGAAAGACTATGTTCATAGAAATATGCGAGCAAATGAAAATAGGTATCAGACAGTAATATTTTTGTGTTTAGTTTCTTTTTTTTACTAGTACTGCTATAAGCTGGATCTCCTTGTATTTGATTAAAGTAGATTCCCGTGGTTTAGAGATTTTTTACTATTTGGATGTTCTTGTAAGTCTTTATATATTGTTAAATTAATATATCTTAATTGTTCGACCGTTTGTTCACTGCTTGAAAATTCTAAACTTCATAGCTAGGTTGTGACTATTATTTATGACGGATATAATATATAAAAATGAATCAAATAAAAATAAGATATGAAATAATTTTTTATTCGTGTTATTAAATATACAAAACCTTTAACATTGACATCCTTGAATAAAACGATATGTCAAATGATTTTACACCAATTTATTTAATTTAACATATACACATGTTGCCTTCTAATTCAATTATATTACTATAACATAGAATGGTAATGTATGCACTAAGTTATTTTGATATCCCATCAATATATTTAATCATATTTCAAACGCAAGATCTTGAAAATTGAAAGAGTAGGAGGAAAAAAACTGTATATCATAGAAGTAAAACTACAAAAAAAAGGTGATATTTTTATTATTATATTTGTTAAATTTTTAGTTTAGAATAATTTTATAGATTAATGCCTCTTTTGTTGAGTAGGATACGGACATATTAAGAATGTCTATGAACTTTAATTTTGATATTGGCCTTAGAGTTGGTGAATATAATTTACAAATCCCGTCCAACCATTTGTTCTCATATTGATAATTTCAAGCTCTTAAGCCAGATAATAATAATAATAATAATAATAATAATAATAATAATAATAATAAAAACAACATGCATATATTGAAAACGCTATTGCAACTAATCTAATCAAATTTTGCTGCTATAATGGGCATGTTGTTCGAAGGTAAAACAGGTACTTGGTTGAATGGCCACAATTAAAAATTAAACTCGGCAAATTCATTATATGGCGGACTTCAACCAACCAATCATAAAATTAAAAAATGCAAATCTAGGTTCTAAAAAATAAACAAATAAAAACTAACGCTACTGTAACCAACCTTACAACAAAAAAACATAATATAAAAGAAGCAAACCTGAGCTCTTCAGCTTTAATCTTAATTTCCTCTGCAGTCAAAGTTTTCTTGCTGGTTTCTGCAGAGCTATTAATGGAGACCTGAAAGTTCCCGAGAAAATGAGGCGTTAGAAACTTAAATTTAAGGAAATCTACCAATAACTACTAGGAATATACATAGGCAAGTACAACACAGAGATATTGTAATTGTACTACCAAAACAAGTACCAAATTAATAAAGGTTGATGCCAGCCTATCACAAACATGAGGCGTGAAAACAATGAAAAAAAAAGCACCTGCAACGTATCTCAGTATATTTACAGACCCCGATGGATAACTCTTAGTGATGATGAAAATCTGAAAGCCATCTATGCTGCATGATCTAAGAAGTCTAACCATAGAATACGTGACGAGCATTCATGGAAACATTAAAAATTCAACATTTACTAAGCAACAAAAGCAGTGGTGGATCTAGGTTAAGCCTAGAGAGAGCAATTGCCCACCCTAGAATACGAGATTTCTTGATAAATAATAGAAACTTTAATATTTTTCTATATAATTTGGAAAATTAAACAATTTTTTTCATCTCAATAGTTATTTTGCCCAGAACCTAGAAATAAATTTGCTCACCATTAAGGTTGAAGCTGATTCAGTCCTAATTAAAAGAGAAAATTAAACAAAAAAAAGACTCATAAGTGAGGCAAATCAAGCGGAAAAGAATAACCCAGCACAGAGTTTGATCCCTAAATATAGGAACGCATGCATGATATCACAAAGAAAAAAGTATAAAAATGATGTGAGCTTGCTTTCAGTTCGGTAATATTAGGAAGAGAATGATTCATTTAGTACATTTTATTTTGACTAAATTCAACACGGATCATGGAAGATTGAGAAAGCAAAATGAAAAAGAAATGAAGCTTGAGCAAACATAGAGATGCATCATCAATTTTATCACAGCTCAATTCCAGTTGTCCTACCATAAAAAAATGCCCTTTTTTGGTTTAAAGAATCATAGGAACGAGAACCAATAGAAGAACATGCAAGTATCAACTTTAAAAATAGCCATAGCAATTGAAAGTGACCTGAAACTTCTCATTTCTATTAAAGGAGAAAGCTTCAGAAGACCTGCTATCAGAACTTGCTACCATTCAAAAATAGTAGTAGATTCCACAGCACTGCATGTAGACTTTACTTTGTATATGATTCATCTCTCCAAACTACATAGAAATTTTAAACAACCCCTAGCATCAAATTTATGGAAGCAACCTACGCAAAGCTTAGCGCAGATCCATGGAAAAAAACATTAATGGCTGCATTTTTTATCTCAAAGGATTGAATCATTAAAAACAAAGCAGAAAATGAACAATTATATTCTGCACCTCACAGTATATCGAGAATTCCTTCAAAGCGTTGGTGGTACAAAAAATATGCCATTCTCACAAAACTAATAATAGCCTTCCTCATTGCCTCCAACAAAGTTATTTAGGAAAGAGAATAAAACTCTGCGTGAGTTATAAAAGCTCAGAGAAAACATCACTGCATTAGTATAATTCTCTACCGCACAAAATCCTAAACAAGTGAAAACGAGGACTACTTTAGAGCTAACAATATTACTGAAGTGCATCAAAAAAATCAATAAAAACATGGCAACACCTACATTTCTAAAAGGAAAAAAAGAAAAATACCAAAGGCATCTGATCAACATCCGGGTCATCTTCATGGTCAGCAACCCAATTAATTGCAGCCTCAATGCTACTATTACCTGCAAGCATAAATCTCAAATATTATGAATGGGTATATCAATAAAACATTGTTGTTATAAGAAAACCATTCAGTTTGATCTCAAGCATAAAAAAATTATACCATACTGTGATTTTATAAGCATAAGTACATGCATGAATACACATCCACCCCAATCAATTACCATAAGGATTTAAGGCGCAACATGTATAGGAAGTACTGATTTTGCAATGCAACTCCAAAATTAATTTGTTGGTTTAATGACATTTTGCTCAATTTCCACACAAAAACATGCTTTTAATATAGTGGGGAACACTGAATCGATTATGTTCTTACTTGCCAAGATTTGGATCTACTTCTTTCCTTAAAATCTGGATGCATGTCTATTTAAGAAACTGCTAAACCAAAATAATGCGTTAATGTCATTTTGCAATGTCACTCTAAGAATAATTTATTGTTTTAATCTCACTTTGTTCAAAGTCCACGGATGACTATGCTTCTAGTAGAGCGGGGAACAGCACATTAATTATGCTCTAACTTGCCAAGATTTGGCTCAACTTCTTCACTGAAAATCTGAATGCATGTCTATTTATGAAACAGTCAATTCAAAATTAAGGGGGCAGCGGCGGTGGCGGCGGGAGTGGTGTGTAGGAAGTTGGGTGGCAGCAGTAGGAGAAGGGCAGCAGCAATCAATGATAAGAAGAATACATATCACCTCGGGGCGAGTTACAGCCGGATCACCTTCTCGTTATTGAATATAGCTCTAGAAAGATAAAAGGGACAAAAAGAGTATCCTGACAGAAATCTCAAAGTAAAAACTGAGCCCTAATAAAACTAACATAATATATGTGTGTGTATATATATATAAAAGTTTTAAATGTGATATATATATATATATAGTAGATAACTTGGTGGGGTAGGCCCCTCCTCTTAAGCGGCAACCCTAACCTATGGGTCAGAAGGCCTTTCCTTCTCTTAGTTGAACTAGTTTGGCAGGGTACAGCTGGTACAACCCCTCTACCCCCCGCCCACACACCCTCCCCCCCCCCCCACCGAGGACGCGCGTTATTATCCCAAGTTGGGGGAGCTTCGACCTCATTTATCGAAGCTTCTATCAAACCATTGCCAGTGGTGGTGATGTTGTAACATTTTGGTGCTGAAGGGTGTACTACGGTCTGAAAAGCACCCGGGTCCCATTAGCAACTACACTGTCTCCAAACACATGAAAATTTTCCTCCAATCGCAAGCATACATCTATTGATCCACTCCTCTGGGGGTCACTACTGAACTGAATTGAGTCTACAAGTCTCGCATATGCATACGTTGTTGAATCCTCACAAATTAATCCACGATCAACTCAACCTGATTTGGAGTGAGGGTAACCTAAACCTCCTCGAACAATGGTGGTCATGGTGGTAAGAAATTGACTGTGATGTCCTGAAATACTCTCTATCATGACTGTCCCATGTTTGGAGCCGGTGTCTCGGTCCTATAATTCTCTATCGTCACCAAAACTAGTCCCATCGACGTTGCTCTGCTGGCAAGGGCAAGTAAATGTGAAATTGGGCTCAGCCGAAGGAAGAAGGATGATGTGCTTTCCCTCTTTAGTAAAGGAGTAGGTGTTTGTGAATCTGTCGTGTTGAGTCCCACGATCAAATTGTCACAGTCTCCCTAACAAAAAGTGCAAACATCCATAGGTACCACGTCGCACTACACATGATCCTACAGCAGTCTCTCAATCAAAAACTCCACTAGACATCTCAAGTCAATATTTGACCCTATTCTCCTTCAGCCACATCAAATAATACAGCTAGGCATGTCTCTGAGTCATTAGGCCCAATTTCTCAACCATCTGTGTAGACGACACGTTCTTGTTGCTCTCTCCATCGATCATAAGACTACAAAAATTCCTATTCACTGTGCAATGGAAGTAAATTATATTGTGATTGAGCCACTGTAGATCCTTTGTATCCTCAATGTGTAGGACCCGTCAAATCATGAGCATCTCACCCTTATCCAGTGGACGATAATACACCCTGCCCTATTCTCCAACTATCTCCTTGTCGCTAACCTCTTTCACTACGCCCTGCTCAATAAAAGACAGCTCAGCTCGTCGGGTAGTTAGATGTGATGTGCCCAAATCCATGCCATCTGAAGCAATTTCTTGAGAGAATGTAGTAAGTGTGCTACTCTTCTCAAGCTTCTTCTCACTCAATGTTGCTTAGTCATTATCCGAACCAATTTTCTAAACTTCTTGTGGCAAAAATGGTTGTTCGACGGGTGGTGGTATCCTGTTCTGTTTCAGTCGCCTCTCCACCTTTAGGGCTAAAGTCTTGACATCTCACAGGATTTAATACGGTTTGCATTTGCATAATGTTGTTGATAGCAGGTTTCAAATCGCATAGATATTGGGCTATGGAATGTTCCTCTGACTCAATCAACTCACATTTCATCTGCAACTGGTCGAACTATGTTGTGAACTCCTCTACCACTAGATATCTCTGTTGTGGGTGGTGGAGTCTCAGAAACATATCCTGTCGGTAATTAGGTAAGTATTTTCTCTACATCGTCTTCCCCATCTTCTCCCACTTGGTAATCCTCTCACCATCTTCTCTCTTCCTCTGACTCTACAAGTATTCCCACCACAAAGAGACATTTTCTCAATTTGATGGTCACCAATCTTACCATTTTATCTTCTAGCACATTGTTGTACTCAAAGATCCTCTCAACTAACTGCAATCATTCGATGAAGTTGTCGGGATCCATACCTCCATCAAACTCTGGTAAATCCACCAATATTTTGAAGTGCATGTGTCCTTACGTGTAACCTCCTCTCTCGGCCACCTCTGATATTGGATTCCAAAGCGTCATGGCTCGTCTTCTTCATCACCAAAATTCTTCTTATGGAAGTGGTTTGAAATTCTCGTTTCTTTAGCCCCTTCAACTTTCCCTATCATGATCGAGGGTAACTTCCCCCAGGTTTTTATCCTCAATGTCTGTAAGCCTTCATTGAAGTCGATGGATCTTTCGCTATATCTCTTCTCGGGTAAGCTCGGGCGTGCATCTCCTTGGTGGCATGGCTAAGATTTAGGTTAGGGGGGTGGAAGAGGGTGTATGAGACAAATTGAAGGTGTAGGAAGATTAATTTTGGGTTACTGATTTTAAAACTAAAGGGAAAATTTATGGCTAGGTCAAAATTTGTCCATGGTTTGGGAATAGGAAAGAACATTATTTGGGTGGATATAGCTTAGGTAGGGGCCCGAAAATATGACTAAGGTTAGACTAGCTCTGATACCAATTAACACTAGCGTTAAACCAAAATCCAATAGGAAAACAAATTTTATTTACACCAAACGCAACCGGGTTGCAATGACGACTCAAAACAAGAAAGAAAACACAACACAGCAATAATATCCTGCTAGGGTAAGGCTGGATAGCATGTGGAACAGCGGCGAGGGGGCATGGGGTAGGAGACAGCAAGCGGAATTGGTGTCAGAATATAGTGGGGGTGAGCTGTCAGTATGGATGAGGGGTTAGGTTGGAGGAGGGAGATGGCTGGAAAGTTGGGCGAAGACAGATTAAGGGCAGGGAAAGGTTCGCGGCATGTTGGAAGGTTGGTAGGGAGCAGGTTATGGTAGGAGCGATGGCTAGGAGGGAGAAACGGGCTGCTAGAGAGGGCTACGGGCTTAGGGGAAGGTTGGGCATAAAATCTAGACAAAGGGGAGCAGCAAAAGGTGATGCGCAGGAAGATGGGCAGCAGCAGCAACAGCAAAGAGGAGGGCAGTAGCAAGCAATAAAATGAATAATACTCAACACCTTGAGATGAGTTGTAGTCAAAGCACGTTCTCGCAGTCGGATGCAGCCATAAAAAGGAAAAAGGGACGCTAGAGTTTGTCCTGACAGAAAGCTCAAAAAAAGAACTGAACCCTAATTACATAACATAACATATATATAGAAGATAACTAGGACGAAGAAACCCCTCCTCTCGGGCGGAAACCCTAATCCATACATATGAACCGGCAAGCCCTTCCCTTCTCTTAGCTGAAACGGTTAGCCCCACATCATGAACTAAACTACACGACCTTCTTAAATAAAAAAGAGATCATTATTATAGAATTGATTGGATAAATTCTTTCATACATCATGAACTAAACTTCCCGGCCTTCCTAAATAGCAAGTTTTTAATAAAATGCTCACAAAATTGGGGACCTCAAATGATCTGCGAGGCGAGTTTAATATGAAAAGTCTCATCATACTTTTTACAAAAGTGCGGGTATATGATGTCCAATTCAATCAAATTACATGGTAAATTTTCAATCTTTTGTGAACTTGTAAGTCATCATATAAATATCACTGAATTTATAAAAATAAAGAACAAAAAAAAATCCCATGACATTTAGAAAAGAAACATTATGTCCATATCTACTCTAAATACACAGTTGCCAAGACTTTGAGAACTTAACTCAATCTCATGCCAGATTGGTCTAAGAAACTGAGCTCATTGTCAAACATAAAACACAAAAACATCATTTTTTAACTAAGAGAAAATGAACATAATTCCACCCAAAAGTATAGCCAAAAAATATGCATCTAAGGGGATACAAGGAGTGAAGCACTAACACAAAATCCAATGACGGAAATTACTTTCACAAATAGAGCAAAACAAGCCTATTGTTATTCATGATGGTAAATTAAAAAATAAGATGTACTAGTTTTTCATTCAAGCTCCCCTAAAAAATTGAAAGGTCAATTATCAACAAAAAAAAATCAATGGCCAAAAATGTGAATAATGTTAATATCTAAGATAACAATGAAAAATCAGTGACAGCTCAATCACCAAAAGAAGAATATTAATGGCATCTCAATCAATAAAAGGAAACTAAACAGATTTGCAATTTTAACAATCTCACCAGAATAATGAAGCGCCCTTGTAGCCCGGGCAGTAGCAAAACCCATTAATTCAAGCTCCTCCAGAAGTCTCTTATCAACCTCTGGGATTATCATCTCTAAAGAAAATGAATAAAACTCAGAGTATAGTTGGCATGACAACATTTTTAAAAAGGGAAAAAAATCAAGATGTGGACACAATATTTCAGCAGGACAGTGCAGAAGCAAGGAACTGTTCTTGTAGTCTAGTAGTACGGGGATGGCATTATATCAATTCCAAAACATGGATTCTACAGTTGACCTCATATCACATACATTCTAGTTGATGATAATTCCCAAAAATTCAAGCATGCAATCTCTAAAAACAGTAAAAGAGTAGGTCCAACTTTGAAATGCTTTAATGGATATTATCTTATGAACGCTTTAGAAAAGGGAGATTAGTTGGCATGCATATTTGAATCATTTCAATCATGTGTAAGATGGCACATGAATCTAATAAGGCATAACCTAACATCTGCTAATATAACATTCTACATTTTCCCCTAATAATATATTAGATGGCTCTGGTAATCATATATGAAATGATTTACAATTGATAATATTACAAGTAAAATTTTATTGAGGCAATAGTCTTACTAAGATTTTTAATGTTATTAGTGTTTATGCTCCTCAAGTAGGTTTAGATATAGGTTCAAAAGAAAAATTCTGGAATGGTCTGGAAGAATTAATACAAATGATATCACTTGAAAAAAGAATTTTTATTGGAGGAGATTTAAATAGACATGTTGATAGAGTTGTAGAAAATTTTAGAAATATTCATAGTGGCTAAGGTTTTGGAGTGATTAATGAAGAGGATAGAAACATATTAGATTTTGCTTTAATGTATGATTTTGTTATTCCTAATGTTTTAATTAAGAAAAGAGATGAGCATATTATTACTTAAAAGAATAAATCTAATATAATACAAATTGATTATTTTGTTATGAGAAAAAGAGATCGTCGAGAATGTAAAGATTGTAAGGTCATTCCAATTGAAAATTTAAATATACACATCGACTAATAGTTCTAAATTTTAAGATGAAGAGTTGTAAGATAAAGAATGCAAGGAAACATTATCATATAATTAAATGGGGGCACCTAAAAAACATAAAAAAAATTATTTTTATGAAAAAATTTCCAATATTTAATAATATTTAATATTTGGGATGTTCATGAAGAAACAAATTCTATGTAGGATAACAATATTTAATATTTGGGACGTTCATGAAGAAACAAATTCTATGTAGGATAAAATAATAAGTACTATTAAATAAATGGCAAAGGAGGTACTTTGAAAATCAAAAGAAAATGTTGTTATAAATAAAATGGTTGGTGGTAAGATAATAATGTATAAAAAAAGATAAAAGATAAAAGAAGTTGTGTTATAAAAATTAGTTTAAAAGTAAAAGTTTAAAAAAACTAGGAAAAATATAAGGTGGCCCGTAAGGAGTCCTTGAAATAATTTGTGATGCTAAAGCTTCTACTTTTAGTGTCTTTATAATAGATTATATACTAAAAAGCATGAAAAATATAGGGATAAACCAGCCAAACAAAGAGGAAAGAAAAGTAAAAATTTAATTCAAATAAAGTGTATTGAAGATGAAAATTAAAAAGAGCTTTTTTTAGAGGAAGCTATTCAACATAGGTAGGTGAGCTATTTTGATAAACTTTTCAATGAAGTTTCTGAAAATACAACCGAACTTATTGATCTTAATATCGTTAATAATAATAAAACGATTTATTTTTAGCATCATATTAGTTTAAAAAAAGTTGATGAAACTTTAAACAAAACTAAAGGTGGAAAATCAGTAGGACCTGACGATATCTCAATTGAAATGTGAAAATATTTAGGAGATTTAGGAGTTTCTTGGCTTATAAAACTCTTTAATATTATTTTAAAAACTAAAAAGATGTCTGTGCGAAGGAAGAGTATTTTGGTCTTTTTTTAAAGAATAAAGGGGATGCACGAAAGTGTGCAAATTCTATAGGAATTAAGTTGGTATGTCATACTTTAAAATTATGGGAAAGTGTAACGGAACATAGGTTAACATTACAAAGATTTCTCAAAATCAGTTTAGAATTATGTCGGGCAAGTCAACAATGGATGCTATACTTTTATTTAGAGGTTTGATGGAAAAGTACGGAGAGAATAAGGAGAATCTACAAATGATTTTTATTGATTTAGAAAAAGCTTACGATAAGGTTCCAAGATAAGTCCTTTGGAGAGTTCTAGAGAAAAAATGTGTTTATATGACTTATATTCAAGTCATTAAAGATATGTATACCAGAGTTGTTACTTGTGTTCGACCAGGAGGATTAACCAAGTATTTTCCTATTTCAGTTGGATTACATCAGAGATCGGCTTTAAGCCCGTATCTTTTTTCTTTTGTCATGGATGCTCGTACTGGACATTAACAGAAGGATGCAACTTGGTGTATGTTTTTCACTTATGATATCATATCCTTCTTATGGATAAGACTAGAGAAAGAGTTCAAGAAAAACTTGAATTATGGAGATTTATTTTGGAGTCTAAAAGTCTTTATTTGAGTAGATTTAAAATTGAACGCATGAAATGTAATTTCAGTAGTGGTAGCTCTAGTGGAAGAGTTATAACTATAAGTGATACATTCATTAAAAAGTGTGAACGTTTTAGATATCTCGAGTCCATTGTTCAAAGTGATGGTGATATAGATAAGGATGTTATCAGTAGAATTCAAGTTGGTTGAAGTTGAGAAATGCACAGGGCCTATTGTGTGATAGAAAAGTACTCCTTACACTGAAAGGAAAATTTTATAAGATGGTGGTGGTGTGACCTGCTATGCTCTATGGCGCAGAATGTTGGTCTTTAAAAGAGAAGCAAAAAACAAAGTTAAGTGGTGTTGAGATGAGAATGCATAGCTGGATGAGTGACTCAACACTTTTGAGACAAAATGTGAAATGAATATATTAGTGATAGGGTTGGTGTAGCTCTAGTAGCAGACAAAGTTAGAGAGAATCGTCTTAGATGGTTTGGTCACATTAAACGTCGACCATCTGATGATCCGGGTAACAGAGTAAATGTTTTGGATTCGACTTATGTTAAGGCAGAGATTGACCTAAAAAAACTTGGGCATATTGTATAAAATATGATTTTAGTTTAATAGAATTCAATGAAAATATGACACTCAATAGGCACAATGGAGAAAAAGGATTCGTGTAGCCCACCCCACTTAGTCGGATAAAGACTTGTTGTTGTAATAGTTAAACACATTCCATCTCTCTTTATTATTATGTGTATGATTGCTCGGAAAAAATCAGCTCCTCCTGAGAGCCTCCTCAATACAAAAGAGAACTAGAGATTTTTTTCTTTTTAACGTAGATTATGTTTGTTTTAGCCATATTTTTATTAACGTTGGGCAAATTTTTATTTATTTATAAAGTTGAGGCTTCCTATGGCATAAGCTCACAAAGATAGTTATGGCTCTCGCTCACAGGAGAACAGTCTCGAATACGAAAGCTACTTAAACATGTATTTTATTCTCAAATTTTGGAGTTAGATGTGAATTTCATTACCCCCACTTCAAGAAAAATAACAGAAGTGCTAACCCAACATGAGTATGCATTCAATAAAAAAAGATCAAATTATCATCAAAATAATGTTTTTGGTTTACTGTAAATTTAAATCTAACTATAAAAAATTAAACAATCCACAAAAATACCCCTATTTTTATCATTGTACAAATGATAAATGAGTTTTATTTCCATTTTAATTAAAAAATTATATGTTAATTCAACAACAGTTTGGATAAAAATTCAATAATTCAAAATAAAAAATATAAAACTTACTGAAATAAGAATTGTTAAATTTAGTGTAAATCTAACTCCCGAAAAATTAGCCATGTCGATTTTATATAATAATTTAAAACATTATTGTATAAAAAATTAGCAAAAAAATAAAATACAAAATACAGAAAAAATTATTTGACCTCATCTAATTCACTTGAACCAAACACAAAATTAGGTTCTTTGCTCATTTTACCAAAGCAAACAGACAGAAAAAAACTGGGACTTGCAATAGAAAAAGGAGATCGTGATCTACTTCCACATATTGCCTTATCTCCCCATTTGAAACTGGTCCAGGATTCCAAGATGACGTGTAAAGATCGAGGAAGGGATTGAGGAAGCTGTGGGATGATAGCAAAGTGCAGAAAACTGAGATGCAAATAGGGATTTGGGAAGGAAACAAAGTGATAGTTGCTATTTTGTGGAACAAAACAGCGAGGAAGCAAAGCCGGCACTTGTACAATCGTGGACGGCTGCGGTCCTAGATGAAAACAACAAAAAAATGTCGTCAATGGAGGCTGTCCTGAAACAGCAAGACCATGTCGTGCGAGGTACAAAATCCAAGAATTATCCACCACATATTCTCCAATCAAGTTACAGGCACGCCACTTGAGAAGAGAAGAATTCAGCACTACTAAGATGAGAAGTCTAAGGGAATAACAAACTAGTACAAAATAACAAGAACAAGTTGTCCAAACAGTCCAAAGCAAACAATTATATAACATAAAGCACATAGCAACCCAAAATCAAATTAAACCAAACATGAAAAGAACCTGAGGGCCAGCAATCCACCCAAAGGGTGAATCTACCAGATTGGATCGTTCCCACATCTATCACAAACACTTCTGTGTCATTCTCCCCTAGTGAGAAGAACTTCTTTATCTTTGAAAGTTATTGAATCCTCGTAGTACTACGACAAATCAACAATATTAAATGAAACAAATATTATAATCTTTTGGCAGATCAATTTTATAAACATTATAATTAATCTTCTTGATGACTCTGAAAGAATCATCTTCTTTGTGCTTGAGCTTTCTAAATGAACATCGAAAAAATCACTCCTTCCTCGGTTTGATTCACACAAAGTCACCATGCTCGAAGACCATAGCATTTATGACTTGTTAGCCTATTTTTCATAGTATTCAACTTTGCAATTTCCATCCTGGCTTGCTCATGTAAGGTCTCAATTTTTCCGAATCTAGCCTCAGCATCAGCGCTATGATAAATTGCGAGGATTATTGACAATGGCGATTTTTTCCCTCACAAGCACAAGGGTGATTCAGCACCTCAAATTTTCAATCTATCTAAGAGCGGGTTGCTAAACTGAACTAAAACTTTGTATCAAACTTACTCCACTTCATAAAGCCTCCAAAAATTACTCACACGCCCATCTGAAATGATAGTCCTAGGCACACCATGTAGGTGAACCACCATCTGCAATACATCTCTCCAATGTGTGAAGAATTCATCATTTTGTAGAAAAGCATAAAGTGTGTCGTCTTGGAGAAGCGATCTACCACTACCCTAACAGAGCCATTATTTTGTTATCTCTAAGGCAAAACCACCACAAAGTTCATACGCATGCCCACCAAACATAGCTTTGCAACAGTAGCAGCATATAGATACTATATTTTGCTCTTTGGTCTTTGCAAAATAATATACCCGGCACTATCTGATATGTCTCACCATATCTCCTAACAGTTTGGGTCAAAGGAAATTCTCCTTTAGTAAGCAAAGAGTCTTATCCCAACCAAAATATATTATTACTCCCCCATTATGGCACTCCTATATGACAGCCCCCTGAGAAAATTCCTAAGAATGCACAACCTATTTTGGATGAAAATTTAATCATCAAATTTGTGATATTGTTCATAAAATCTCTCTGACAGGAACAGTACCCTGCACTATATATAAAGTCTCTCCGCATCTCGTACCAATTTGTGTTAACAGAAATTCACCTTTGGTCATACCCCAACGAAAATACTTATTTTCCCCTTACTATGTCACTCCTAAAGGATAGCCCCCGAGTAAACTCCAAAGAATGCACGTCCTATTTTATAAGAAAATATAATCATCAGGTATGTGATACTGCTCATAAGATCTCTCCTGAGAACAAGTTCAAATCTTTTGAAAATCCTCATTAATGGCGTAAAGATCATTTAAAAATTCAAAGCCAACTGTTGTAGACTAATTGGTAGAGATCAACAGATGATGTTATTCAACGCATCGACAATCTTATTTAAACTCTCAATTTTAATCTTAAGCGCCTACCAGAATGAGGAAATGAATTCCACCAAGGAGGAATGCCTAACCTTCAACCTCCTCTTACTTTTCAAGAATCTCAAGCCTTAGTGACGCGGGATGAGGGGCATCAATGATGTGGCAACAGCCACACGCGACTGTAGTCCTAGACTGAACATGTCCAGGTTTTGGGAGATCCAATCGGCCTTCCAAGCCCAATGAATTGTCTCCTAGAGAAGTGAGCCACTCCTTAGTTACCCTAGTTTTATAAGTATGTTCTTTTCGTTTTTTAGGTCAGTTTTTGGTGAGTTTCCATTGGGAAGATGTTGATGTTCCAACTTTTCTTTTCTAGGGGTGAATCCAACGACAATTGATGCTCCGATTGTATTCCATTCTAAAGCGGTGATCATCCTTGACTTTCCCTCCCTCCACTACCATTATCGTCATACCTATTGCAGCTACCCGAAAATAGCCCTCCTTGATTGTTTTTCTACTATCCACCTTTCCAGTCATATTCCCTGCCCTTTGTCTGTTGTTCCAGCTGCCCAAAACCATTTCCTTACCGCCACGCTGTTGTTCCAACCGCCAACGCCCCACTGTAGCCTTGGCTGCTTTCTAGTCATTCAACCCCACTTCCCTACCACCAAACCACTGCCCTAGCCCTCCTGCACCGCCAAATGAAGGGATCGTGCAATGCTGACGTGTGATATGATAAAGAAACAATTGCACGAAAATCGACGGAATGCAACTAACAGGAGTTCTACACCACTCTTGACCAAAATTCACGATCGAAGTCATGACATAAAGTAGTTTTATGCTGCTCGTGACCAAAACTAACGACCAGGATCTACAATCTACCAGAATCCATATTGCAAGAAGCCAGCAACAGGATTTCCCGATTGAAACCCGCGCACAAAAATTCGGATTGCAGCTTTCAGAGTTCTGCACGTTTTCCAATAATTAGGCACCAAACCACATAAATTCAGGGATCACGACGTCTAGAGTTCCGCACACGCTGAATCTGTGTACAAAAATTTTGAAACTTGCAATTCCAACGAAACGGAGTTCTGAAACATTACAGGGAGTAATTGCGATCAAGAAAGTAGATGATTCGGGGGAGAAAGTAGAAGAAAGGGTGAGCCAAATAAGGTTGGGAATGGAGGAGTGTTTCTCGTTCATGAATGAGAGATTGACAATTTTTGAATAAATGATGAAGAAGATCGTTGAGTCTCACACAAACCCGCCACCGCCTACAGTGGGATCAAGCAAAGAAATTAAAAGGAGACTCGAACGACAACAATTGGAAATAATAATGCAACATCCGAACAGTTGGAATGAGCATCAATAGGAGAAATGTGACGGCGTGCGATTCAGAGCAAGAGAAGATGAATTCGAAGAATTTCAGCCCAAAACATGGAACCATAGTGGATGGGACCCCAGTCGAGAGTTGCATTTAACAGCGTCATAGCCTCTTCTTAAAGTAGCTTTTCAGTCGGAAAGAGATTTAAGAGTGAATGAGGAAGAGTTAGCTGATTATGGGGCAAGCCAGACTTTAGGAAGAAGATAAATCAATATGGGTCAAGGAAGAGAACCCAAACCCCGCTCTCTGGGTGAAATGAACTTCGGCCAAAAAAATTAGGGAGTAAACATGCATAAAGAAATTAAAAATGTCGATCTTCGAAGGAAAATGCCTATGTTTGGGTTTATCGTGTGGATTGATACTTTGATGTTAATGGGCTGACAGACGAAGAAAAATTGATAGCGGCGGCTCTGTATTTCGAAGGAAAGACCTTGGCATGGTATCAATGGGGAGAACAACATCAGTCAACCCAAACAAAAGAAGAATTTAAGAATTGATTGTTGGAGCGCTTTAAAACCACATGGGAAGGGGATTTTACATGAGCATTTTTTTGTATTGGTTCGGAAGAATCCTCCAAGGGGTACAGGAAGATATTTGACGTGTTAGACGGTCGTTTGAGAGAGATATCAGAAGAAGTGCTGGAAGGAAACTTCATCAAAGGGTTGAAGCAAGAGATTCAAGCATCACTATGCCTACTGAGAACGCGAGGATTGAGAAAAACTACAGAATTAGCAAAGTTGATTGAAGATAAAATGCAATGAAGCGAGCTGATAGAAGTAGCATATGTGGAGCACCATAACAAACTACTACAACCACAACGATACCAAAAGCTTACACAATGAAAGTCTAAAGGGAAGCTCTACAGGACAAGAATAAGGGGGGTCAAAACTGGGGGCGACACACAAACTTCTTACAGATACAGATTCAGGAGAAGCATGACAAGGGACTATGTTTTTAGTGTAATGAAAATTTTTTTCAGGACACCATTGTAGCGATTGGACATTATAGATTCTTAAAGTGTCTGAAATGGGGGTAGGGGATGGAGAAACAAAGAAGATTGTGGTGAATTAGGGGGAACACCGTCATTTGGATGTGGCAGAAGTCTTATTGAACTCAGTGGTGGGATTAACACTGAACCACACTTTCAAACTTCAGAGGCAGATCGGAGAGCAGGACTTTGTTGTGCTGATGAAAATTGGAGCCACCAACAACTTCATCTCTACTCAAATAGCGAATCAATTTGATCTTGAGATAGTGGGCACAGAAAGTGTTAGAACTTATATTTGGAAATAATTTATTCTTGTGAAAAATTTCGATGAATAAATTATTTCCTTAGATTAGAAGTTATTTCATTTCCTATTTTATATTAATTTCCTTGGACTGGATTTATTTCATTCCCTATTTTAAACTTTCCTATTTTATATTGTTTTTTTTGTCTCCAAAATAATAAATATGAATTATTTAATTGGAGATGTTATGAGTTATATCTTTCCTTTCATTATATTTTTTTTATTGTATCTCCTATTTTAAGATTCATGTAAGGATTATTTATAACCCATTTCATATCAATGAATATCACACTTTAATTTGTATTATTCTAAATTTCAACGTAGTATTAAAGCTTAACTTCGTACCCTAGCCATCGATCCTCCTTCTAGATATGTCGGAACCCCTTCCTGCCATCTTTCGTGCGAGCAGAGAGGGGCACTCCTCTTAATATATGAAAAAGAGATTTTTCTTCTTCGCCATCTCTGCCCTTGTCAGCCCTAAAGGCGGCATCATCGTCGGCCTCACTGCATGCGGGTCACGATGCCCATCATCTCCACAGCCGCTAACCTGATGTAGGATTTCAAAGCTGGCCATCTTCTCTCTCTCTCTCTCCCTCTCTCTCTCTCTCTCTCTCCATCGATAGTTATTGTAGACTGCGAAGATATTTGTCTTATTGTGAGTTTCGATGAGATGTTGATCCACTTCATCCCGACAATATCGAGATGCTCGCCGACGTGCAAGGTTCATAAAGGCCCCCGATGGAGCTCCAGCGAATGTCACCGTCGTCGTCCCTCGCCTTGGAGGTCGCACATCTTTCATGGGGAGTCTCGGCGACAACGAGTTTGACCGCATGCTCGTAGCAATCCTCCACGAGAACGACGTCTCTAACGAAGGTGTTACTTTTGACGTCAATGCACGCACCACGCTAGCTTGTGTCACCATCCTTTCCAATGGCGAATGCGAGTTTATGTTCTATCGTAAACCTAACACTAATATGCTTCTTATGTCGATTGGGTTCAATCTCGACCTTATCTGCAGGGCGAAAGTCTTCCATTGCGGATCTATAAGTCTGATCACAGAGCCATGTAGGCCATCTCATTTAAAAGCCATGGAGGTTACCAAGGAAGCAGAAATTTTTCTCTTATAACCCAAACGTTCGGCCGCCATAGCGGCCTTCTGCAGCAAAGGCGAAGGAACAAGTTTTGGGCATCTGGGACCAAGCTGATGTCATTAAATTTAGTGACGTTGAGCTTGAATTATTAACTAGTAAGGATTCAATGGAAGATGAAATGGCTTTGTTTTTATGGCAGCCTACCTTGAAGCTTTTACTGGTCACCCTTGGCGAGAAGGGTTGCAAGAACTACACTAAAGATTTTCGAGTGGGTATGTTTCTTCTAGTTATGGTGCAGATGCAGGGTATGAAGGAGTTGTTTCTAGGCATATTGGTCAGTCTCTCAGTGCTGCAGTTGAAATTATCCTATTTGCGAAACTCAACTCGCAGCAAACCTCTTTCAAATGTCATGGTTTTTGGAGAAGAAATCAATTCATAGTGGAGAAAACATTGAGCCAACCAGCACTCTCAAATCCGTCTCAGCCATGAAATGCTTCAAATGTCATGGTTTTGGGCACATTATGTCTGATTGGCCAAGCGAAAGGACCATCTATTTCATTGGGTTGAAAGTAGTTGAAGAAATAGACAGTGAAATAGGAGAAAATGAAGACGTCAAAGAAGAGTATTGCCGGCAACAGACGAGCAAAAGATGCACAAGATTCAAGATGAGCCCATGAAAGAGACTCCAACAAAAATTTTTTAGTTGTTTTAAAAGGTAGTGACCTCTAGAAGCCGATACAAGACACCAAGCAACCCCACCTAAGAGGTTTTCAGGATTGTCTGAGTTACAACCTACCACCAAGGTCATCACTACATAAGGAGGTCCAACATGTCCTCATTTCAGATAGAGATGTAAATTTTCTGAGCAAATTTTGAAAGTCTTATGGCGTAAATTGAATACTAAGCTCTAATCCAATTCACCAATGCCCCACAAACAAATAGCCAAACTGGAGTGGTGAACCACAGTTGTGAGAATCTTCTTAAGTGTTTGGGGAAAGAATATTCAACAATGGGACCTAGGTCATTTCAAAGAAGAAAAATAAGTCTATCCTAGCCGGGGAGAACAATTCATAAGTCGAGGTCACGGGACGCATAACTTTAGTGATTTGTGATACGTGGAACTCCCGCGACAATGGGAATCACAATTTCGCTACAGTCTCGGGCCGTAAATGAGATCACCGAGCGCTAAATAGGAAAATTTCATATAGTTCACAAATTTAGCAAGGGTTAATACCTTTTCTAATTTATTTCCTATTCATTTGCTTCTAATTAGAATTTCTTTCTAACATGAGACTATATATAAGTTTTATTTATTTTTTTTTTTGTTTTGGACAATTCACCTAAATCACTCATACGCATGCAGTGCAGGTGCGCAAATGTTGACCCTATTCCAAAATAGGAAATGTGAAAAAACAACATGTAAAATACGAAAGAAAAGCATTTTTTGCTTTGATTTAAGTATTTTGAAGATTTTAACCTTTGTTTCTACCCTAAGGAGTGATGTACCATATCCCTTTTATAAGTGATGTGTTTATAGCTTGTGCAACAACAGGCGGTGAACCTCCTCAACCTTTGTACTACGCATTCCATTGTTTGCTTCGTTGTTTTCAGCCAAAAAAGCCACTGATCGAAAATGAGTCTACTATCCGTTAGCAGATTTCACCTCATACCCCTTCCAAATTCCATTGACCTCCCATATTCCCCTTCCCTCGTCACCCCGCAACCATCTCCCCGCTAAAACCGCTTCCTAAACACCTTATAGAAGCCCTGGAACGGTATCATGTACCTTAGTTCTTTTTACCATGACCTAGTTAAAAAATTAGCTCTTTTGTTTTAACACACTTTCCCTATGAATGTTGAAACCAATTGTCAAAGTTATGCAATTACCATGACATAGTGGCATTGGTTAATCTTCTCAAAAAACTTGGGCAAAGTCAAGGTAATATGGTTTTCCAAGGTCAAAAACACGAGGCTCCACCAAAAGGCTAGCTCAAGTGAAGAAGGGTTTAAAAAAAAATTATAACATTTATACATTTATTTTGATTATGAAGATTGTTTTTAAGGTTATGAGATGAAAAATATCACATTAAATTGTGCTTGTTAAAAAAATGAATTTTCATCTTTCATTGTATTTCGGGTTCAATAATTGAGTTAATTAATTTTTTTTAGAACAAGCAATTACAAAACAAAATTTCATTGCATAAATCCTAAAGATAATAAAAGTTTTGCTACTATTTATCCTTCTCTTTCAATTAGGTCATCTTGACTTCCTCTATATTCTTGGACTTATCCTCATCTTCAAGATTGATTACTCTAGAACTTTGGTTCTTAGAATTACAATTGATCATTTTACTTCCACGAGCTTTTTGTTTCTCTACCACTTCACGCACTTTCACATAATCTAATGTTAATTCACCATCATTAAAAACTAGCTTATCTTCAACATTTAAATTAATAAAAGTTGCTCACCTCACCAACTAGCATTTAAGACAAGGCGTTCTCCTATGCATGAATTGGCAATAGGGCTCTCAAATGTGTGTGAGGCATTATAATCTTGCTTCGCCACCCTCAAGTTGGTAAGCACCATATTCGATTTTTACAACATTAACAAAATTGCACCATTGATCGAAGTTTACCTCAGAAGAAAATAAAGAGAGGGTACAATAGGAGAAAGCAAGTAAAGGTAGATCATGAGAAAGATAGCAACATGATAAAATCTGAATATCCAAGTGCTAGTTTCAAATTTATGAGTTTAAGTGGACAAATAAGGTAGGGTTGGGAATTATGAAGTCTAGTGAAATTTTAGATGAGTATAATCTAACGAAATGATAAGAGTTATTATATACCGCACATACAAAACAATGAGCACTTTCATAGAAACTTTGAGGGTTATTCGATTGTAAACATTAGGATTTGTTGGGGGCAGCTTTGCCACTGTTTTACGTTTCAAATCACTACTGTACTTTTTTTTTTTTTTCAAAAATGTACCGGACATTTGTTTGCCTACTAGTTTTTTGTTGCTTTTCAACAAGAGCTATAGAGAGAAGCACTCCTTTTGAGAACCAAATCCGCTAAAACTACGTAAAGATAAAAATGCTATTGTCCGGCTTTTTCATACATGACACCACCTTTATAAAAACCGCTTTATAAAAAGGCTATCTTCCCCACAACAACTTTACACCACCTTTATAGAAACAGGCGGCCTTACCAAAGAGTTCCTTAGTAGGTATCAGAATGAATTAAAGCTAATCCTAGCAAACAGTACATTTGGAACATTGGTGTTTGCTAGCATAGAATTAATAGTATTTAAGGGAGATTTTAACGTAAATCAACCCAAATGCGAAAAACCATGAAATAAATCCGATAGTTTGCTAAATTCACTAAATCCGATTTTTAGTTGCATTTAACGATTTAGTGCACAAGAAAATTAAATCCTTACATAAGATGCCCAATACGCCAAATAGAAGTGAATTTAATCTTAGCCGAACATTATTATGGATTTACAGCATCCGGATTTGATAAATCCGGACTAAATGCTATTTAACTTAAATCCTAGTCCAGCCAAACACCCCCATAATCTGATAAATCCAGTTTTAAGACAATGGTTTTACAAAAATAAGCGTACTACAAGAAGTTTAAGCTTGGTAAAATGCAGTATTTACAAGGTAAACTGCAGAGGCATGACATAGAAACAAAAGAATTACCATCCGATTGCCCGCTCTCAGAAGCAACGGCAGCAGCTACAGTGGCATTCCCCTCGGAATTAACAGCAGGTGGTTTGGAAGCCTCCAAATCGATCGGTTTGGCGGCTTCCAGGGTTTTGTCGGTGAAGTCCGCGTGCCCCGTTCTCTTCGTGTGCAGATCGGACTCCTTTAAGAAAATGAAACCCCACAAAAATCCCACCATTAAAAACCCAATTTCCCAGTGTGTCAACGCGGGGAAAACGAAGAGAATGTTCATACTGTTTTGGACCTGCAGGGCTTTCCGCAGGTGTTGCAGATGAGATTGAGAACGGCCTCGGTAGATTCGGAGAAATTGGCATGAGATGTGAGATCCGCGTGCTCTTGCGCCTCCTCCACGCTCCGAAGAAGCGTGCCACAGTCGCCGCAGCGCAGCGAGAGACCCGCCACTGGAGAAGCCATTGAAGAAGAAGCGAGACAGACGAAAAAACTGAGCTATCGTGATCTCCCTTTCGATCGCAAGTCGCTTACCTCGGCTGGGGGGCGCTGTGTAATAGCCAAAGCCTCGAAGGGGAAAGGGATTGGTTCAAGCAAGGAATATAAGGAATATGGTAGAGAGATAAATAATGATAATTGGCACAAGTAACTTTAAGGGAAAACTATATACTATGTTGAAAGGATTTGTTCATGTGTAATATCTAAATCTTACTAGCACCAAAAAAAGACATAGATGTGAAAATAAATTGAAATGACATAAAATCTATTAAATATTTAAGATGCAAAAAATACAATATAGGAATGTCTATGCAACTAAAAAAAAAAAAAGTTAAAAGGTTTGAGCTAGAGAAGAAAAGGAGAAATAGAAAATACATTCTTGTGGAAAAGAGAGAAGTCCAAAGATAGAGGTTTTGAAGAAGAAAAGAATTCCCGAAGCTCTCCAGAATATCACAAATTTATAGAGAGATTTCGAGTGTCAAGCGTAAACAATATATAGATAAGGAAATATATGACATGAGGTGTGTACCCTAAATGCAAAATTGGGACAAAAATATAGTGAGTAGCTAGCTGTATCAGCAGTTGTAATTGGTAGTAGGTACTTAATAACTCGCACTCGCAATTGCCCTCAACTATTCATATAAGTAGCTAGCACTTGACAACTCACACTCACGCAATACTTAGTAGTTGGCAATTCTTACTAGGAAATTGATGTTTTTGTAAGATGACTTGATTGTTGTGCCTAGTAGCTCGTAATTGATAATTGATACTCGGTAGCTTGTATTTGATAGTATATACTTATCAGTTAATACTCAATAGTCGTTGTCTGCTTTAGTGATATAAATTTGGTTCTTTGATTATTCTTAATATTTTGAAGGCAATCATAAAAAGGTACAGAGTAAAAAAAAATCACTATTTAATAGGGAAGCTTATGCATTGCTTGTCTCTATGAAATAAATTTGAATCTTTATTCTCAACTTAGTTATGTAATTAGCATGCATGAACATTAATTTGAGCATTTCATAATGAGAACTTATCATTTGCTTGAATGGAGACTTGCGCTATACATGGTGATCTGTAGTATATGTAAATATTAAAAATGAATAAAAATATAAGTATTCTTACTAAGATGAATTCTAATCGTTCCATATTTCCTTTATCTACTGAGCTAATCGGAGCTATTAAGAAAATGTTAATGGTGCCAAGTCGATTTTTAAAGGCTATTTAATAATCATAGTACATAATTTGTTAAGTCATGAATGCCAAGTGTAGAATGCAACTATCAAATTGGAAAGAGTAATTATCAAATATAGAATATAATCAATTGATTAGTGAATAATATTACTAAATTGAGGATGTCATTAGTGAATTGCATGATATCATATGCTATTGACAAATTGATGAATATTATATCTCAAATACAAAATATATGGAAAATTACTCAGCAAAACAAATTTTGAGATGTAAGAGCAAGTTAATCCAATACATAAATTCTAAGACGGGTATGCCTATTTGATTTAATAATTCCATTTATTAGTTTTATGTATCATGTTATTTACACAAATCTTACCCTTAGTCCTTTTTTTTTCTCGTCTACTCATGAAAGTCTTAGTCGCCTTTAATGAACCATATGTTTGTGTGGCCTTCATGGAGAGTTGTCATTTAGACTTGTCAGAGAGGGGACTTGTGCAATACTCATTAAATTTGGAGAGAGTTAGACTTTAGTTTGAAGCTTGTTTGAAAAAAGTCAAATGAGGTTAGCAATTTTGATGCTTATGGTTTGATGTCAAGTGGTAAGATTTATTGAGTGAAAAAATTAGTATGTCATTTTTATTGAAAAGTTAACTTTTTTTTGTTGGTATGATTTAAAAAGCTAGGTGATTTGCATTTCAGTCTCAATGAACTTTTTTTTGATTCCCCAATGTCACTGGTGAGCTCATTATATTCAACGAGTAATGCTCACATAACAGATTTTCTTTATATTTTATTCATTTGTGTTCTTTTTATAAAAGATTTTTATATGGACTTTGCCAAAAATATAAATATAATAAAACAAATGAGAGTGAGTATGAGGAATTCTCTACTTTTTACATCAATGGACACCTTATTATGTTTGAGTTTTGGGTTAGTTGAGCAATCTGAATAAATCTGATAGTATTAGTTGATATCTTATAAATCAAAATCCTTAGTTTTTCTACAAATATAAGTAGATGGCTTGTGTTATAATGCTTTTGAGTTAGCCCATATAAGTCATACTAACCTGATCTTCTATGATGAGATCTCTTCTAGCAAGTTCTCTTGTTAGATTATGCAACCCTCCATAAATTTTGCTTATAATTTCATATTCAAGGTATATCTCCAAGCTTACTGCACTTAGAATGATGTTGAATTCAAATGTATTTGTAGTATACCCAAATCTTACTTGAGCCAAGAGAGATAAAGGGGGGAAGAAAATGGAGGAAGAAAGGATATATTTCACTAATTATATTAGATCCAAAAAATTAAGAATAGAAACTACCATCCAATAAAAAAGAAAGGAACAAAGGCTTGAGCTAGATGAGAAAAACATGAAGATATAGTAATAGACATCCTCTAAGGGCAGTCCTTAGAGAGATTTAAAAAAAAAACTAATAAAGCGTATGAACAAAATCTTTAAATTATGTTCAAGATATGATCTAAGCCATCTAACTGATCCTATGTTGCTCCACTGCACCCTTTGCTCAAGCAACTTGATCAAGTGACACGAATAGTTTGTTTGCTTTAGATAGTTAACTATTGTTATTCAATCAAGATAGTTCGACCAAGCACATACGACAAATTTAACAACAAATCCTCCAACCTAATTAGAGAGACTTCACTAACTTGCCTTAAGGTCGAATATGTTGCCATGGCGTTACCCAAGATAAAACATTAGAATTAAAGCATTTGTGAAGGGGACAATTATTTAGGCAAGGCATTACAAAAAAAAATATAACTCACATTTAGGAAAAGGACAAAAAAAGAGATATGTTGTTTTTTTTAATATTTATATATAATCAATATAATACTTATAACATATGGGGAAATCCATCTTTAAATAAAAGTTGGTGAGTAACGAAATAGAAAATTGATCACAAGATATTGAAAAAGATACTAATTTCTAACCATCAACACAAACCGACCCCCCTTGCCTGCACACCACCATACACTCTCTCTCTTTTATTTAGTTTGGGAATTCAATGACTCAAATAAAAATATAAGTTACACAAGGAGTACAATCAAGCATAAAACAAGTCTTAAATAATATGGAGTGCACCAAAAATTTATAGTGCAATAAATTGATAAGTTGAGGAGTAGATGATGGAAATGATAAAGAAAACTAGAGTATTTGTCAATAGTACCATTTAGTATACAAATGTCATCTTCTTCTTCATAATAAATGGGGCAACAACTGAGATTATTTGTCATTGGGACTAGAAGAATCTTGTTGTCGACTTTGATAGGAAAATACAAAACATGCTATAGAGAGATTTAAGATTCTATTTTTGAAACCTTGCGAAAGTAGGTCTAATACTGCTAACCAAATTATCTCATTCAAGTTCGTAGTATGTTTAATCTGAATAAACAATGTATTGAAGTATCAGTTATTCTTCATGATTTTTAAGCATTCAACACTCTGGTGGTTCGTTAACTTGTCATAGAGGGTAATTACCTTATTTGTTGAGTTCAAACCTATGTTCATTTTGTAATTTGTTAGTGTGTAGAAGCCATAGAAGAGCTCTAAAATTTTATTATGAATTCTCTATAAGCTAGGGGAGGCCTTTAAGGGCCTTTCCTTTTTCTCTTCCAAAGAACTGCGTTAAGAATTAGAGATCGTGAATAGTTGAATAGGTAGTACTTGCTACATTCACCCAATGACTTAGAGAGTATCTTTTATCCTATATTCTCAAGTTGTAATCGGTGAAGACCCGAGTTGAGTTATTAAAGCAAGCCACAAATCATATATCCCACTGCAAATATAATTCATTGCTTGACGCGTATTAGACGAAGCACCGAGGACCACATCTTCTAAAGATAAATTTTATCCAAGTCAACCGAGAAAAAATTGCCTCACAAGGGTGAGACCAAACTTTGAAAAGCCTTGACCTTCCCCTTTTTAGGAGCGTTGAGCTCGATCCATTGAAGAAGAACTTAATATAAAGTGTGGCAAATTGTTTGTCGGATAGAAATGAGGTCACCTCCTTATTCATCATTTGCCTTTCTTGACTCCATTAAGAGTCTCTATTGTTGAAGTAGTTGGGGCCATCCAAAATAAATGTTACTTATCAAAACTAGCACTCATGAATGTTAAAAGCCACTACATGACCTAAAGACATACTTTGTACCATTGAGACCACAACTATAACACCGATAAATGCCATAACTTGAGGAACCTAATCGGAGAAGTGAACCTGATAAAAAAAACATTAACAATCCATCTTGTTAAAGACAAAAAAATTGAAATTTATTATGCTTATTTCAAAATTACAATTTCTTATCTTTATTGAATGAATAAAAAAATTACATTCATCATATTAAAGTTTTTAATTTGAAAATTTACTATAGTGCATTCTTTTATTTACAGTGCAAAGATTAAAATATATAATTGATTAATTATATATATATATATATTTTTATTTCGCACGACGGTAATATTATTTTTCATTAATATGAAAATTATGGATACCTTGTTCCAAATAATTCTTTAAATTTTTCACATAATAAAACTCTAATAATCATCAAATATATTTGCTTTTTGGATTTCCTGTTCATCCAAGGGGCCTTTTATTTTGCTGAAAAATAAATCAAAACTAAAAAATAAGATAAGGTAATGACCTCATAATTAGACATTTTCTCACACCTATAAAATGATAATAATAATAATAATAATAATAATAATAATAATAATAATAATAATAGTTAAATAAACGCAATTAACTTATAATATTTTTTTAGTTATACAAAAAATGAATATATATAATATTTGATTTGAAACAATATAATTCAACATAAACCCAACAACAATTAGAGAGACCAACAACGATTAGAGGGAATTGTCTTAGATGATTTGTATCAGGTTAAGAGTATATACGTTTAATTTAACTTATATTAAGAAAGACAGATAGACCTAAAAAGACTTAGCCTGTTATAAAAAAAATGATATTAATCTATTAAAAATTAAATGAAAATATAAAACTCAATAGGACATAATAGAGAAAAATGATTCATATTGCCCGACCTACTTGTGGGATAGATGATTTTTGTTGTTGTATAAAACCAACAATGACATCAGGTGAACTATTATATTTACAATAAATTTCAAATTCTTCTTAATTATGCTAACGAAAGTGCGAGCTGCTGTAAATTCTCTCCTGTAAGAGCAACCACATTCAAATTTTGATGATTAAAACCCATGAAATCTCATGCATCTTGAACGAAAAACCATCCTGGTGCAACTCAGTTCACTCAAACAATAACAACACAGATTGAACTTGCTAAAATCTGATAAAATTAAACTGCATTTATACCACCCAATTCCTATGTATTTACATATCTGACAGCTAAACTTTGATCTTTTACTTTTATACCACCCAAATCATTCATATCACATCAAAAATACCACCAATTTAACTTTAAAAAAGTTAAACACACTTTTTCTTGCATACGTAAGGTGATATGTATGTAAAAATTGAAGCATAGGTGTTAGATATGTAAATACATGAAAAATTAGCGGCATGTATGTAAATCTTCCTAAAATGAAACTACAGATGATTAGAAGTTTAACTATCTTTGAGATAGTAATTCCAGATAACGGCTAGCAAACCAACTAGAATGATTTTAGATAGTAGTTTAGGTCCTAAAATAGATGAAGATGTTGATAATGGTGAAGGAGGTTCTGGTGCTTTGCCTTTTAGTTTTGAAGCCAACTTGGATAAGAGCTGAGGAATTAGCCCAGGCTTCTCTGAAGCTGCAGAAGAGAGAGAGAGAGAGAGTTGATTATGTTTGCTGTTGACAAATATACCGAATAAGTAAATTTTGATAGAAGGAAAGGTTTTGCTTCTCATGGATTATACAGGTAAGTGTGACAGAGATATCAGTAGCCCGCAAAGCCATGCTGAGCACTAGAAAAATTGATATTCCATTTTCCTTGGTCGAGAAAAGTTTCGACATGAGATATTTGGTAAAATCTACAATCAAACTTTCATGCGTAGTTTGCTGATATTTGATTTTTTTTACTACATTATATGTATTTTAATTAACAGAATACATCTCATGGGTCATAACGAAAGTACAAATAACATTTCTCAGCTGATAAAATACAATGCTTCTAGGCCAACAACATCGAAACATCCTTTATCATACAAATATAGCAACAAAAAACAACAAGAAGCCTTTATCCCACTACGTGAACCCTCTTTCTCCATTGAGTCCTATTGAGAGCAATATTTTCATTTAATTCTAATAAATTAAGATCATTTTTTATACAATATGCCAAAGTTTTTCTAGGTCTACCTTTACCTTTCTTAACACAAGTGGAATCTAAAACATATAGTCTCAAACCGGATCAACTGATCATCAATGTTTAAAGTGACCAAACCATCTAAGGCGACTCTCTCTAATTATGTCTGCCACTGGAGCTACAACCCTATCACGAATATATTCATTTCACATTTTGTCTCTAAGTGTCACGCCACTCATCCACCTAAGCATTCTCATCTCATCAACACTTAATTTTCTTCTATGCTTCTCTTTTAAAAGCCAACATTCTGTGTCATAAAGCTTTGCAGGTCTCACGACCATCTTATAAAATTTTCATTTTTAAGTTTAAGCAATACTTCTCTATCACACAATTGGACTGCTGCATTCCTACAACTTGAATTCTACTAATAACAACATCCCCATCTATATCACCATCACTTTGAACAACAGACCAGAGATATCTAAAGCGTTCACACCTTTTAATGCTTTGATCACTCATAGATACAACTCTACCACTAAAGCTACTACTACTAAAATTACATTCCATATACTAAGTTTTAGTCCTACTCAAATGAAGGCCTTTAGACTCCAATGCAGACCTCCATAATTCATTATTTTCCTGAACTCTTTCTTTAGTCTTATTCACAAGAAGGATACCATCAGCGAAAAGCACACACCAAGGTACATCCTCCAGTAAATGTCCAATAAGAGCATTCGTAACTCAAACAAAAAGACATGGGCTTAAAGCCGATCCCTTCTCTACTCCTTCCATTCTCTACCACCATCCACACCCTTAGTTGTCGCCGTGTCTTCCAGCCTTCACCCACTTCTTTCTACCTCGTCGGAAGGTCAAACCCTCGCCGATCACCAACACCATCACCTCAAGATTCCCCCCTATTTTAATTATTTGTGTCATGTCTGCTGCTATTTCTGATTTATGGGTGTCGTGCTGTTATATTTTTACTTTCAAGTGTGTTGATTGTAAGCTCTAGTTGCTTTAAGTGATAATATTTGTTTTTCTATTATGGTTTGAGTTAGCTCTGGTATCATTTGGTTACATAACTGGCCTAATCGTAGTCCTATCCTAGGGTTTTCTAGCATCCGTCTTACCCCTCCACAAAAATTTTTCTTTCTCATTTCCAAACCATAGTTAAAAGTTTGACCTAACCCTAATTTTCCCTTGCTGATTTTCAAAATTAGCAATCCTAAATCAATTTTTACAATTTTTACACCCTCTTTCACCCTCACTCTAAACTCTAGCCATACTACCAAAGAGAAACATGCTTGAGTTTACCTAAGAAGAGATACAACGAGAGAGCCATCGACTTCAGCAAAGGCTTGCGGACATTAATGATGAAACCCAACAGAAGATTGCTCTCGACCGTGATCTGGAGAGTATAAGGGGAGAACAAGATAATCCGAAATGAAGCTAGAGACACAACATTAGTTCCTACCATCTTACTATAGAAAGAGCGTTCAAACCCTAGCTTCAAAAGTGGAAAGACTACATCACTGCGCGACCACCACATCTTACTGCAGAGTTCAATCTCAAGATCTTATAGCCAGAGAACACCCAGTTAGAAGAAAAACTGATTCAGAGTGGAGAACAGGTGAAACAAATCCGCATCCCTAAATCTGTCACAGTGATAAGTGTAGCAACTTGAAAGGGCCACAGATTTGGGCACAACGAATCAGATTGCACAACCAAGAGAGTGATCACTTTCAACGATCAGAGAACAATTGAAAAAATAAACAGTGATCCGGAAAAAGATGAAGACTTTAGAGGGGGTCTCAATTTTTAGCAACGAGGAAGTGACACTATCGATTCCAATTGACCCCAAAAAAGAAATTCTAATGGAGGTAACAATAGTGTTCCAGAATATAGTGACTCTGATGTAATGAACGTTCTTGCAAAGTACAAGATTGTGGTGCATCAAGCTAGCCGTTTGCAGGTGTTGAGAAGAACATCAACATGACTGACCTTAAATGTCCAAAGGGGCTATAAGTTTGAAGAGCCGATATTAGACACATAACAAACCCAAATAGGAGAAATTCAAACTTTCCAGATCTATAAAATCATCCCTAAGTTGCCCCTGTTGAGGAAGGTCCCATATGTCAGAAATGAAACTCTGTGGTGCCATGTCGAGAAGATTCTAGGGAGTTATTTAGATGTTAGATTCAGTTAAGAATAGTACCCATCATCAGATGTCTAAACATAAGGGATGAACCCCAACTTTGAAATTTGTTTCAGAAGCCCGACGGGGAAGGAAATTCTTCAATGAGATCTAGGTACTATTAGTAAAGAAAATGTCTCTCTTGAGCTATTGGTACTTAGAATGGTGCAACCTGACATAAATTTCATCCAAGAATTAATTCCTCCTTACATAATTTTTTATCAGATACACTTGGATAAGTATGAGAGTATGAAAAGCCAATCACAGATTTGATGGTTCGAGACTTGGTTCGTGAGGATACTCATCCACATACAATTCCAGTTACGATTGTGCCAAAACAGAATGGATGCTTATTATAGCAAGATGTACTTTGAAATGTCAATGCCAACAAAATTGACTTACCGGGAGATTACAATATTTCTGCCACCTTCAATTTGGTCAACCTTAAGCCATATGGTGAGGGCATAGAAACTTCAACGGATGAGATCGAAGATCTCCCCAACCCCAGGAGATTGACGCGAAGCTCACTGCGGATGTTGTACTGTAGTTGCTATAGTATTGCGAAATTTCAAAATCGAGGGAGATGGATCGAAACAATCCTAATTTCCTTATGCTTTCATTCCTATTATTTTCCATTGCTTTTTATTCCTTTCCTATATATGTGTTGTATTAAGGTTTGAAATTTAATTTTCAGTGTGAGTTAGAATAGATAGTCGTCGACATCCGTTTCTCCGCTGTATCCAAAGATTTGAGCGGTGCTCCAATTTTGTCTTCGCAAAGTGGTGTTTATTTTCCCTATCCCTTTTCACATCCTCCACACTTCACTCTTGACAGCCCTCAATTGTTGTAGTTGCCCCAAATGACCGCACCTTGTAATTTCCCCAATTCAGACACCTATCCTTGCTGCCGCCACCCTAGACAGTCGTCCTCTTTTTGTTCTGCAGTTCTGCACATATCTTGTCGCTTCCGCCAACATCCCCCCTTGTTGCAGCCGCTCAGAAACATTTTCCTGCTATTTTCTGCTGTCCCATCCACCCAACCATCCATTCCTCTCCTTCCAGCTTGCTGTTGTCTGCAGTTCTGCACATATCCTGTCGCTTCCGCCAACATCCCCCCATTGTTGCAGCCGCTCAGAAACAACATTTTCCTGCTATTTTTTGTTGTCCCATCCACCCAGCCATCCATTCCTCTCCTTCCAGCTTGCTGCCCTTGCAGAAACTCCCTTTCCATCTCATCATCCACACTTTTTGCTATCGCAGCGCCTTCCAACCCTCACCCACTCCTTGCTATCTCGTTAAAGTGCCAAACCCTCGTCGATCACCACCACCACCTTGAGATTCCACTCTAATATGATTATTTGTGTCGTGTTTACTGCTATTTTTGATTTTCGAGTGTCGAGTTGATATATTTTTCCTTTCAAGTGTTTTGATTGCAACAACTTAGTTGCTTCAAGTAATAATATCAGTTTTTCTATTATGATTTGGGTTAACTATAGTATCATAGGGTATCGTAGAAAAACAACGAAATAAATGTAATTATATTTGTTTACACTTAAGACACTTGTATATTATTAGATAGTGTTAAAGAATACTTAAACACTATATATATAAACACATTTGATGTGATGATAATCTATAAGAGCATGTGTTTAAATCACTTATATTCATAATCATAAGCATTTGATACTCTTTGAAACTTTAGGTTATATACATGTACATAATTCACTTTTATCGTTCATACTGTATATCCCATTTCGTTTGACATTTATTATTTAACAAATAGTTATTATTTACTGAGTTTGATTTGTCAAGTTCAATCGTTGATATTTTTATATAACAGGTTCCTCTCAGCCACTTGTAGGATCGGCCCGACAAGATCAAACTTTCTAATTCAAGATTTCTAGTTAGTATTTCCAATTTTGCATTATTTAATGTATTTTCTCTTTTGGATTTTGAGTGATAGTTTTTTACGGTCATTTCAGTTTTACTTCAGCAAGTGCTGCTTTTCATTCCATTGTAACAGTTGAACTCCTATTTATGGAATAAAATATCTTTCATTATTTCTTTCTATTATTATTTGCATATCAATTTTTCTTTACGAATACAAAATATGTTAAATTCATTTCATCATGTCCTGCATTGCCAAAGTAAGCCTTCCAGATCTGGGATGTGACATCAAAATATTTTGACTATTTATATGGGTTAATTTTAATCCCAAAATCTATAAAGTGTCAAATTAGTCTGCAAACTCTATTAATATGATAACGGGGGCTGAAATAGTCGTCCTACCCAGATTCTTTAAACACCCATTAAAAGAGTTTGGGGACTAAATTCACTTTTTTTTTAGACTCCGGGACCAAAATAACCCCCTATAAAGTGAGAGCGGATCATTTTGACACTTTCCTCATATTGCTATAATACAAAAAATTAGCAAGTAAATTCCTACCTAGTAAAAAAAGGATTTATGAGAATTTATGGAATGTGCACTGTAAAAGCTTCTAGAGTTGAAGTTATAGTCTAGAAAAATTTCCTCCATGACATGATATAACAAATGGAGGTGCTCTCACTTAGATATAATAGTTAACAGGAAAATATCCAAAAATTGAGCAATTTTTCAAAATAAGAAAATACCTTTACTTCTTGATAATCTCCCTTCTTCGCCAACCCTTCTTCGCAAAACATTAAGCATTGATCCAAAATATAATGCTAAAACTGTACAAGTAAATGTGATGACATTATAAGGCATGCTAAAATCAGGAGTTGTTAATGGTACAAGTAATACTTCTGTATACGTTTGGACAGGATTTCCCTCCTGCAAAATATATGAAAATAAAAAGGTTAAATAACCAACATTTGTAGAAGTATATCAAGAATTATTACCTTCGCTTTATAAAGTGAAGAAAAGGATTCAAATATTCCTCAACAATTTAAAAAAAAAACTCCTTAACATAGTTTAAATTTCATGGTAACTTTTCTAATAAAAAAGCTGCAGAAAATATATTATGAATAAACTCAGTAGTATTAAATACTGCGATCAAATAGCATGAGTTCATGATACCTGAAACTTGGATAGAAGAGTGGACTGGTAATGCATCAACTCATCTAACTGATAGCTTCTGCCACAACGAAAGTCAGGAAAAGAAACTAAAGCAGATGGAATGTCAAAGCCCTGATTGGCGTCAGGAGGATATTCATCAATGTGTAAGAATCCCTACAATAGTAATGCAATAGAAACTTTTTGGCAAAAGAACGAATGGTCATATCTAATTAAATCTTCAAACTTTAGATTAAAGCATAAGCAAAGATAGGACGTAATATCTATAGGAGAATATAATATAAGATGGATAGAAAGATATTGCTCAATAGTATGAGAAAGGACAAGCGACAAAAAAAAAAAAAAAAAGAAAAAGATTTATATACAACCACTCAATTCCTATGTATTTGCATATCTAACACCCAAACTTCAATTTTTACATAGATGCCACCTTATCTATGCATGAAAATGTGTATTTCACTTTTTAAAAGTTAAAATGATGCTTCTTTTTATGTGATAAGAAAAGATTAGGTGGCATACATGTAAAAAGAAAAGTTTAGGTGTTATGTATGTAAAAACAAATGAATAGGGTGGAATGTATGTAAATGCCCCGAAAAAATAAATGTGTGTGTGTGTGCATCATGGCATCGAAAAAAATCAGCTAGCCAATTCTCTGTTAATGTCAGAAAATTTACAGCATTTGATTGATGAACTAGAACATGATGTAAAAAAGAAGTAAATCTCTAAAATCAATGGATTGAATGCTAGTTAGCATGAAACATTTTACAATTTTCAATTTATTCTGGTATAATATCGAAAAGTCCCATAAGTGATGTTATTAAGCTACCTATATGATCCCTTCAATAGCCACCGCTCT
>NW_018164559.1:251392-254548 GCF_001263595.1 Phalaenopsis equestris | reverse complement strand
AAATCAAGAGTCAGTGTAGCTGAATCCATATTACAAGGAAACTTAAGCATCAATTCCATTGACCCTGATGATAACTTATCCTCGGAAGGAGATATTTTCATCTTCCTCACCACATCTGAAATTATCTGAGCCTTCCCATCTACAAAAATATGCAGCGTATGATAATAAACTTTAACATACCAAGGAACAACCTGAAAAATTACAGCATCCACCCCACAACTATCTGAAGCTCTCAAAAAATGTTCATGCAAATTTGCAGATCGTATAGTGATAGCAACAGAGCCTCTTTCATTTCCACTTCCCATTAGAAAACGGTTCACGTGGAAAGGAGCACGAGAGCAAGACCAAACCAAAGGAATTTTCCAATGAATGCCTAAATCCAAAGGCACAGAGTCGTTCAACCCACTGACTTCAAACACATAGAGAACAGAACTTCTGAGCTTATTCAATGCATTTAGTTCTCTAATCTCATTGTTTGGTATCACAGACAGTTCAAAGGCTGAATTATTCCAGGAAGACAAAGGTTGCAGTTTATCTACTTTAAGAGCTAAATCATTCTCCAGTTCAAGAAAAATTCTGCTAGTTTTTGCAAGAACACAATGCCCAACAACCTTCTTCCCAAACAAGGAGTTAAGAGACCAACTAGGTTGAAGAGATCCATCACCCAAAGAAAGAGAACTAAGCCTTCTCATACTGGGTTGAAGGACAAGGGTGAGAGTCTGTTCAAGAATTATACCAGTAAACTCAGAAGATATCAGTTTTAGCCTTTGGGAGTGATAGTGGCTCTTGTAAATAGAAGGTCTGTCTAATAATAAAGCTATCCCAGCCTTATCACGGCAAGGAAGTAGTTTTAACCAAGGAGTGAGGTTCTCGGTGCAAACTGCTTCTCGTGGTAATGCGCCATATCGTAATTTGCTTGAATTTGATTGGAAACCCCAAGTTGGAGAAGAATAAGCTGTGGAGGACTCGAGGAAATTGATGGAAGAGCAGAAAAGACCCGAAAGAACATGGGTTAAATTTTTCCAAGTATGATCAATTGTATTTAGAGGGAGATCAAAGTTTGCCCAAAGCTCAACACCAGGAGGCTTGGCATTGGTGGTGGAGATTGGATCAAATCCACCCCATTTCTCATAGTTCCAACGTCCTTGTGTGAAAGATAATTCCAACTCCCTTATTTCAAACTTACGTGCCTGCCCAATCATTATAAATTTTATTACATGTCCACATAGAAGAAGAATAGCACGGATGTTGAAGAAATGTTGTTTCTCATTTAGGGGTGGTATGATAACGGATTTAAGTTTAATCTTTCCAGATTAAAAATATGACAATTTAAGTCCATGGTTTAGCAAAATCAATTTAGTCTTAATCTCTTCACAGTTTTGTCTTAAAATACCAGATTTACTAAATTCTATTGTTGGCAAGTCTTCGCAAATTCAGATTTAGAGGATTTACTAAAGCTATTAAAGCTGTTACCATACAAATCCTTATTCTTGCATGTTCTTGAACAAGTACAATTCTCTCTCAGTTAAGCTAAAATCCAATCAGCAAAGCTCGCGTAACTATTTTGTGAAGCATGTATACATAAAAAATGTCAATTCATAATCCAGTAATTGTAGACAAGCAGCATACTTGAAGCCCAAATAAGCCAGGCAAACTAATCTCAATTATGAGAACTTGTGAGAAAAGAAACATATGCTCAGAAACGTATTCAAGAGCACAAAAAGATAGTATCAGACGCTTAATCACTCTTTGATCCGACTATTGAAGATGAAAAGGCGTCTAGCTGCAGGACTAAGCCTTTTAACTCAGAACTATAAATATAAAACCTTTTCAAGATCCAAGTGAAAAACCAAACTTTAACCTAATCAAACAGCAAAATCACGAGCAAATATATTCTCATATCTAAAAAAATTAGCAGAACATGGATCATGTTGTCTGTTATTAAAAATGTGTCATAATAATGATACAAAACATATTCACGTAAACAGCAAGGACCTCCATTATTTTCTTTTTAGATTATATGCAAGATCCTAGTTCCATCTGAATTAGAAAACCATAATAAACAGAGTAAGAAGTAACGAAACCCCGCGCTGTCCAGAGAAAAGTCCCAATTTAAACCCTTAATATGAAATAATAAAACGATTTGTAAGGGCAAGTACAAAATCCCGATATAAAAATTACAAGTAATCCAAACCAGCTGTGCGATGGCCTTGGGGAAGAGGTGGTGATGGCGTCCGTTGGCGGCGGAAGGAGGAGCTGAGCTCTGGAAGTGGAAATGGGAGAGTACTTTTCGGTCAGGCAATGGTTTCAGTAGAAGCTCCTCAGTGAACTCCTCCTTCAATCCCTCACCACGTTCGACCAAAGCTAGGGCTGGAAGGTGAAAAGAATTGGAGAGGAAGATTATTAGAAGGAAGGCGGAGGTATGGAATCGCCGGCGGAGTTTCGCCATGGAGGCCGAGTTAAACATTAGGACTTCTCGTTGCCTGACCACCTACGATGACAGGAAGAGCCACTTGGAATGAACATTAAGGCCGTAGCGACGAAAAACCTCCTCGAATGGTTCCTTAATGGTTTTTCCCTCAGGTCACTTATCGTGAGCTACTTCCGCTATCCAAGCAAAAAGTTTCACATGGTCTTAGTGACTCATATGTAAACTTCATGAAAAAGAAAAAATATCGCCTTAAGCCATATTTCCACCTATTTTTTGCATATTATTCCCTCAGAAATTTCTATTCTGTATTATTCAGTAAAGAAGAAGTTTTCAAAAAGGGTTTTTTTGTCTCAGCTAGGGTTTGGTCGCTGTATTTATGATGGAGATAGATTTATCTCTTAATGAAGAGTTTGAGCACATGGATGACGAAATGAATGTCAACGTCTTTGAAACGGAGGTAAGATTTATTGCTTACTTCAACCGTTTTCCGTTTTTCCGAGAGTAACCCAACAATAACCTAAGAATAATCTGCGCATAAACCCACCAGATCTCTAAAAAAAACGAGATTTTGTGTGAATCTTCGATTGTGGTTAGATTATTTCATCATTATTCTGTGTTTAGAGTTATTTATTTTCTGGTTGATTGAAGAAATACTCAATAACCTGAGAATAACTCAACAATAATTTAAAGAATAACCTGCGCATAAACCCACCAAATCTCTAAAA
>NW_018164559.1:248620-251292 GCF_001263595.1 Phalaenopsis equestris | reverse complement strand
CCCCCGCTCTTCAAATAATTCCATGTAATAACACAAACATGAGTGATTCCCATCGGGTATCTTGGTAAACAACTACTTAGTTACCGGGCTATAGAGAAAATTGTCAACAGATAAGAAAAATTGGTTCATAGATATTAAAACAGAAACAACTTACCTTGTCAAAATCAAGAGTCAGTGTAGCTGAATCCATATTACAAGGAAACTTAAGCATCAATTCCATTGACCCTGATGATAACTTATCCTCGGAAGGAGATATTTTCATCTTCCTCACCACATCTGAAATTATCTGAGCCTTCCCATCTACAAAAATATGCAGCGTATGATAATAAACTTTAACATACCAAGGAACAACCTGAAAAATTACAGCATCCACCCCACAACTATCTGAAGCTCTCAAAAAATGTTCATGCAAATTTGCAGATCGTATAGTGATAGCAACAGAGCCTCTTTCATTTCCACTTCCCATTAGAAAACGGTTCACGTGGAAAGGAGCACGAGAGCAAGACCAAACCAAAGGAATTTTCCAATGAATGCCTAAATCCAAAGGCACAGAGTCGTTCAACCCACTGACTTCAAACACATAGAGAACAGAACTTCTGAGCTTATTCAATGCATTTAGTTCTCTAATCTCATTGTTTGGTATCACAGACAGTTCAAAGGCTGAATTATTCCAGGAAGACAAAGGTTGCAGTTTATCTACTTTAAGAGCTAAATCATTCTCCAGTTCAAGAAAAATTCTGCTAGTTTTTGCAAGAACACAATGCCCAACAACCTTCTTCCCAAACAAGGAGTTAAGAGACCAACTAGGTTGAAGAGATCCATCACCCAAAGAAAGAGAACTAAGCCTTCTCATACTGGGTTGAAGGACAAGGGTGAGAGTCTGTTCAAGAATTATACCAGTAAACTCAGAAGATATCAGTTTTAGCCTTTGGGAGTGATAGTGGCTCTTGTAAATAGAAGGTCTGTCTAATAATAAAGCTATCCCAGCCTTATCACGGCAAGGAAGTAGTTTTAACCAAGGAGTGAGGTTCTCGGTGCAAACTGCTTCTCGTGGTAATGCGCCATATCGTAATTTGCTTGAATTTGATTGGAAACCCCAAGTTGGAGAAGAATAAGCTGTGGAGGACTCGAGGAAATTGATGGAAGAGCAGAAAAGACCCGAAAGAACATGGGTTAAATTTTTCCAAGTATGATCAATTGTATTTAGAGGGAGATCAAAGTTTGCCCAAAGCTCAACACCAGGAGGCTTGGCATTGGTGGTGGAGATTGGATCAAATCCACCCCATTTCTCATAGTTCCAACGTCCTTGTGTGAAAGATAATTCCAACTCCCTTATTTCAAACTTACGTGCCTGCCCAATCATTATAAATTTTATTACATGTCCACATAGAAGAGGAATAGCATGGATGTTGAAGAAATGTTGTTTCTCATTTAGGGGTGGTATGATAACGGATTTAAGTTTAATCTTTCCAGATTAAAAATATGACAATTTAAGTCCATGGTTTAGCAAAATCAATTTATTCTTAATCTCTTCACAGTTTTGTCTTAAAATACCAGATTTACTAAATTCTATTGTCGGGAAGTCTTCGCAAATTCAGATTTAGAGGATTTACTAAAGCTATTAAAGCTGTTACCATACAAATCCTTATTCTTGCATGTTCTTGAACAAGTACAATTCTCTCTCAGTTAAGCTAAAATCCAATCAGCAAAGCTCGCGTAACTATTTTGTGAAGCATGTATACATAAAAAATGTCAATTCATAATCCAGTAATTGTAGACAAGCAGCATACTTGAAGCCCAAATAAGCCAGGCAAACTAATCTCAATTATGAGAACTTGTGAGAAAAGAAACATATGCTCAGAAACGTATTCAAGAGCACAAAAAGGTAGTATCAGACGCTTAATCACTCTTTGATCCGACTATTGAAGATGAAAAGGCGTCTAGCTGCAGGACTAAGCCTTTTAACTCAGAACTATAAATATAAAACCTTTTCAAGATCCAAGTGAAAAACCAAACTTTAACCTAATCAAACAGCAAAATCACGAGCAAATATATTCTCATATCTAAAAAAATTAGCAGAACATGGATCATGTTGTCTGTTATTAAAAATGTGTCATAATAATGATACAAAACATATTCACGTAAACAGCAAGGACCTCCATTATTTTCTTTTTAGATTATATGCAAGATCCTAGTTCCATCTGAATTAGAAAACCATAATAAACAGAGTAAGAAGTAACGAAACCCCGCGCTGTCCAGAGAAAAGTCCCAATTTAAACCCTTAATATGAAATAATAAAACGATTTGTAAGGGCAAGTACAAAATCCCGATATAAAAATTACAAGTAATCCAAACCAGCTGTGCGATGGCCTTGGGGAAGAGGTGGTGATGGCGTCCGTTGGCGGCGGAAGGAGGAGCTGAGCTCTGGAAGTGGAAATGGGAGAGTACTTTTCGGTCAGGCAATGGTTTCAGTAGAAGCTCCTCAGTGAACTCCTCCTTCAATCCCTCACCACGTTCGACCAAAGCTAGGGCTGGAAGGTGAAAAGAATTGGAGAGGAAGATTATTAGAAGGAAGGCGGAGGTATGGAATCGCCGGCGGAGTTTCGCCATGGAGGCCGAGTTAAACATTAGGACTTCTCGTTGCCTGACCACCTACGATGACAGGAAGAGCC
>NW_018164559.1:245478-248520 GCF_001263595.1 Phalaenopsis equestris | reverse complement strand
TTTCGGGTTGATTGAAGAAATACTCAATAACCCGATTAATTGAAGAACAAGAATGAAGATGCTTTGAAGAATGTTTTCAATCTTGATATGTGCACTACGAGTTTTTAGTAATGTCATTTGGTTTGACTAGTGCCTCTGCCACTTTTATGAATTTGATGAATAGAGTTTTCAAGCCCTACTTGGATTGATTAATCATTATCTTCATCGATGATGTTTTGGTTTACTTCAAAAATGAAGAAGAGAACACCTAATATCTTAGAGTAGCACTACATACTCTTTGAGAGAATAAACTTTCTACCAAATTCTCTAGATGTGAACTTTAGCTTCGAAAAGTGTGATTTTTGGGAAATTATTAGTGAAGTTGTACTTTTTGATGATCTTATAAAGATTAAGGAAATAATAGATTGGTTTAGGCTGGGCACTATCATCAAGATTGGTAGTTTCTTTAGATTAGCTAGATATTATAAGAGATTTGTTGTAGGTTTCTTTTTTATTACGACACCTTTGTAAAGATTAACTCTGATGGCTGCTAGGTTTGATTAGTACGATGCTTGTAAGTAGAGTTTTTAGAAACTCAAGCATTATTTGGTGACAACCCCAATTCTTGCCATCCCCTTTGTCAGACATGAATTTAAAATCTACAACAATGCTTCACATCATGGATTTGGATGTGTTCTAATGCAACATGGTAGAGTTGTAACTTATGTCTCTAAACAATTCAAAGTGATGAAAGGAATTATCCTACCCACAATTTGGAGTTAACTACAGTTATATTTGCACAAAAGATTTGGAGGCACTACATTTATGGTGTTTCTTGTGAGATCTTCATAGATCTTAAGAGCTTAAAGTATATTATCACTCAAAAGGAGTTGAACTTGAGGCAAACATGATGGCCTGAGTTGATGAAGAAATATGATTAGAGATCCAGTACTACCACCCGGTAATTTGAACACAATCGCAGATGCCTTGAGTAGAAAATTTTCAACGAATGTAGCTTGGATGATCACTCAACAGCACGAGTTAGCATGAGAGATGGGGTGAATCTAACTCGAGATAATACTGATAAGAGCTAATTCTATCATATTTCAACTACCAGTTCAGGCTATATTTGTGGAATGTATTTGCACAACTTAGATGATGAATACAAACTTACTAGAGCTTAGAGAGAAAATAAGGAATATATTGAAGCTTAAGTTTAGTATTGATCAAGATGACACTTTAGGATTTTAGGATCGGTTGCATGTTCTAAATTAAGAACGACTTCAATAGAGTATACTATTGGAGGCACATTCTACTCCATGTTTTGTTCATCTGGGACATAATAAGATGTATCAAGATCTTAAAAAGCTATTTTGGTCGTTGGGTATGAGAACCACTGTGGTTGAGTTTGTACTCAAGTGTTTGACCCGTTAGATGTTTAAGGTGGAATTCCAAAGACTTGGTGGCCTATTGCAACCCCTTCCCCTTCTAAAGTGGAAATGGGAGAAGTTTTCCATGGACTTCATGTTTGTCTTCCTCAAATTGAAGCAATAACATGATGCTATTTGAGTTGTGGTTTATAAACTATGACATCTCATGTTCTATCAATTAAGTAGATCTATTTATGGATAAATTTTCTGAAGTCTACATAGATAACTTTGTTCTACTACATGGAATTCCAAACGTAATTGTGTCAGATCGAGATGAAATATTTACCTCCAAGCTATGGAAGCGAGTGCAAGAAGCTATGTGCACGAGATTGGACTTCAGTATTTCTTTTCATCCTCAGAAAAATGGATAGTCAGAACACACCATTCAAACCTTACAAGACATATTGAGATCTTGTATTTTGGATTCAAAGGAAGTTGGGAGGACTATGTTCCATTAGTAGAGTTTGTTTATAATAATAGCTTTCATGCTAGTATCAACATGGCACCATACAACACATTTTATGACAAAAAGTGTAGATCTCCCTTATGTTGGTTTAAGGTCAAAGAGAGATGAATATTTTGACCTCAACTAATGACCAAGCTACCAAGAAGGTTTGTCATATTCTAGATAGAATACGTTTGGCATAGGGAAGTACTTCAACCCAAAGCACATATAGATTAAATTCAATATCGAAGATCACATTTTTCTGAAAGTTTTGTCTATGCGCAAAGTTACACCATTTAGACAGATTGGAAAGCTTCAACTTCATTTCATTGGTCAATGAGGTGATCAAGAAAGTTGATAGAGTTTCGTATAGGTTGGCTCTTCTTCCTAGACTTGCAAGAGTACACAATGTCTTTCATGTCTCTCTACCTTTAGTGTTATGTGTATGATGACTCTCGTATTATCCGTTATGAGCTATTGGAGATTCTAAAAGACCCGAGTTATGAAGAAATACCATATCACATCTTGGAACGTGAAGTTCAACTTCACCAACGATCATTTTCTTTTCATAAAGTACTTTGGAAGAACCAGTCAGAATGAGAAGCGAATTGAGAAATTGAAGAAGAGTTGATCCTAAAGTACCCGTAGCTGTTCTAGAACTAAGATTTGAATTCGATGACCAAATTCTTTTAAGAACCGTAGTATGTAAGCACTTGATTTTTTTGTCTTTCTTTTTATTTTTTGCTGGTGACTTTACTGACATCCTAAATCATGAGTCTTTTCTTTCTCTTCTTTCTGCTCTATTACGCAGACTTCCTAATCCAATCGACCTACTGCCTCTCTCAGCTATTTAGGGTGGGCTGATGCCAAGGTTAGGGCCAGACTCGCCTCTCCCTTACCTCTTTCTGTGCCCACTAAAACCCTCATATCTCCCTTCTCCCTCTCTCAGAGTTTTGCCCGAAACCATTGGCTTAGTGATCAAATTCTTACGACATAGTAATGATTAGAGCTACTCGAGAAGACAACTGTGGGATCGTGGCATATAGAGACCACCGGAACTCAATCTTTCTCCTTCTTCCTTGACTTAGCAAGTGTTGTAAGTCCCTCTATATATTTCATTTTTTCTTATTCTTCCATATAAATGCAATCTTAATTAGTTATAGCTTCTATTATATATAGATTATATAT
>NW_018164559.1:233429-245378 GCF_001263595.1 Phalaenopsis equestris | reverse complement strand
GAAGACCCATCCAAATATTATATATATATATATATATATATTCCAAGGATATAATAATACTAATAATTATTAGTTTAATACATTTATATGCATAATTAATTTTTAGGAGCATGCTAGTGGAATCATCGAAATACTTAGAGTATCAGATTTGTTGTCATTCGAGGATAAACATTTCATTTCTAGAGCATTAATTCTTATTAATTGTAGTAGATTTACAACTATTTTATATGTTTACCAGCCATGCCCTTGTTACTTTTTTTTCTTTAATATGTTCCAATTATTGCTTCTAATGAAGTAACCCACAACCTTAATTTATTGGTGCAAAATTCACTGCATATTTGAGTTAATCCTACAATTACAAAAATTTATTTTTATTTATTTGTATGAATAAGTCAAGAAATAACATATTTTTTTACATATTATACCAGTGTAAAAATTTGAATGCATGTGTGTAATAACATATAAGTTGATTGAAGCCTTTTGAATATTAGCTAGTTGTGTCAACAAACCAATAGAGTGATAACTCTACAAGAAATCGTCGGGTTTTCTTGAGTTAGTATTCTCCTTGTCGGCTTCAAGGTATTTGTTAAAATCGACTATAGAAATATAAATGAAAAATTGAATAAGAAGAAAATTGATTTGAAATGATTGTATTTTTCTTTAAGACAAGTGAGCACATTTTATTTATCACTCTCTTGTTTCCTTATAATGTTATACATACATGAAGTAATCCTCTCTATTTGTTATTCATAATACATTTTCCATTTTCATTACCATTTATACTCTAATAAGTAGTTATTATTTACTATGTTTGCTTGCCAAATTCACTCATTGATATTTTTCATAACATGTTATCTTCAGCCACCCGTAGGAAGTTCTTTACTAAATAAGACTTGGTAGTTTTAAATTTTCTATTTTAATATTTTTCAATATTTACTTTGCTTATTTTACTTTTATTTTTGAAACTGAGGAGTCTTTCCTGCTATTACTTTAGTTTTAATTTAGTCAATCTTATATTTTTTTTCAATTGTATTAGTAAACTATTAATTATGAAATACGGATTAAAATTTCTTTTTTATTCATTTATTGCTTATATACAATCATCCTTTTAAAAATAATAAAAAAAAATAAATTTAATTCATTCCATCATACCTTGTATTTTCAGGACCTACCGTCTTCCAGATCTGGGCCATTAACGCTTGACTCTTACTTTATTGAGTACAAAATTAATTCAATATTTAATCTTTGAGCTAAACTTCTAGCCCTCAAAACAAATTTGTAAGTCAAATAAGTTAAATGAACTTGTAGATAACTTGTTAATTAACCTCAACGGAGTTAATTGAGTTATAATAAACCGGTCCACATGAACTTGTAGATAACTTGTTAATTAACCTCAACGCGCTAACAAATCAAATTTGAACTAAATTGACTCGACTTGTGAGCTTGTGAAACATTTTTTTTAAATATTAGAACAAAATACACTAAGAATGTATTAAAAATAAAAAATGTTGAACAAAAAATTACTAAAAGGATCTAAATACACTTATTACTTTTTATATTAATTTATTTCTCAATATTTCTTCTCTAATTTCTTTTTTATTTTACTTTTTTTAAAACAATTGTATAAATCAAGGTATCTCGTCTCTCTATTGAATTGAACTTAGCTTGAGCTTAATTAATTAGTGAGTCTCAACAAGCTCAAGCTTGCCATGACTCGAGTTGTATCAGTTTACACAAGCAAGCGAATGAAGTGCGACGTAAAAATATGCTTGATTATATATTGTTGGGATGAATGGTTAGAATAGTAGCAGAATGTGACATTTGCTAGATGTGATGTTAGGCGAATACATTTCTTTTATGACAAAAATACTACCAGCATAAATACCTCATCCCAACTTCTCCATATTACCGTTCTAAACTTAAGGGGAACTAGCTCCCCACTATTAACTACATAGGACCAATCCTACATAAAGCTTTCCTTTCTATTATTTACAGTAAAAGTGGGACAATAAAAACCTGATTGGATGGATACTGTACCTCACCAAAAAAATAAAAATAAGAGCAAATCTCCAATAAAAAGAAAAGTTTTGGTTCATAGAATACTGTTTTCCTGATACAAGAAAATATTTTGCTTGCAGCGTACCTCCCCAAAAAAAATGCATAAAATCTGGCCTTTCATTATGCTTTCAGATGAAAATCTTTAGCCAAAAAGCTTTCCTTCAGATCATAAATAAGAAAATAAGGAGAAGACGGAGCTAGAGATAGGCCTATCTGTGGCAGAAACTATGGCTCTGGTTGGCGCATGACTGAGCTCCATTGCTTGTTGAGGGATTGTCAGTCCTAACTCTCCGGTAGAAAAGCACATAGGCTGCTGCTGACTTCACTTCTTCTTCATTTATAGAAGATACATGGCTATCATCAAAATTATACCATCTGTTTTCTTCAAAAAGCTGCAGAAGAAGGAAATTTTTAATCAGTTGTGTTAACTGATAAACCTTTCGAAAAAGTAAATTGAAAATTTAAAGGAGTATTTGCATACATTCCACTAAATTCCTATGCATTTACATATGTAACACCTAAGCTTTGCATTTACATTTATACCACCAGAAGTGACGCGGGGGCTGAGGCCAGCCGGCTTAACCAGCTGCAGAAAGACAGGAAGAAGGGTGGTCCAGGTCTCTGCTGGACTGAGTGGCATTTAGAAGGGGCGGTCATTGCTGCCACCCCTTTCTTCCTTTACTTTTCTATTTCCCACCGGACTCCTTTCCTCTTCGGTTTCCCTTCTTATGGAAGTCTATTTATATGCTTGTTTGCTGGAATTAGGGTTATGTTTTGGAATTAGGGTTATGTTTTGGTGTGTTTCTCTTTCAGATTTCTGCATGAAGTTTTTTTTCCCTTGCTAGGCTGTCTTCCGATGACAGGAAGTGCTCAGGTTGTATCTACTTCAAGGTGGTGTGAATCCTCCCCGAATCCCTCCCCCTCTTCTCTCCTCATCTCATTTACCCACCAGCCTGCTCCTATAGTCCATAGTTTACTCTTGTCGCCCCTTTCCCTGCCGCATGCCTGCTGTCCCCACCTCCCCAGATCCACACCCAGCTGCCCTCTATATAGCCTTCCTGAAGTGCCTCCATCCCTCCTACCAGTTTCCCCCACAGTCGTGACCCTTCCCTATAGCCCCGCCACCTTATTCTTCCTTACGATTGCAATCAGCCCTTTCCCCTACCACTACTACTCCTAACCACCACACCGACACCACCACTGCCCTCAATCTTCTCTTCTAGCCCTAGCAGGGATTGGTGTTTGTTGCTATTGATTTCAGTTTTGTCATATTTGTAACCCTCATCATTTGCTTAAAAAAATTTGCTCCCGTTACCGTTAGTTTGATTAGTTCCCATATCATTTCGTATCAGAGCTAGCCCAAGCTAGTTCTATCTTAGGGTTTCCTGGCATCAACCATAAACCAAAAAAAATTTTCTTTTGTACCACCAAATACTTTTTCCACTGCCACAAATCTCAAATCCTAACAATGCCTCCTATGAGATACATACCCAAGGCTACCCGAGAAGAGATACAACGAGAGATTCACCGACTTCAACGGAGATTGACGGACATTGAGGACAATGCCCTGAAAGGAGTTACCCTCGATGGTGACATGGAAAACCGAAGAGGAGAAATGGACGAAAATTTCAACCCCTTCCATAGGAGGATGTGAATGATGAAGATGAAAGGCCAAGTCATTTCAATATCTAGTATCAAAGGAGGTCTAGAGAGGAGACATCAGTTGGAGGAAATATTAGACTACAGAATCAAGGCGGATCTACAAGAATTTGAGGGAGGTATGGAACCAGAAGAACTTATTGATTGGATACATTTGTTGAAAGGATCTTCGAGTATAAAGATGTATAGAAAGTTAGGAGGGTCAAATTAGCTGCGCTATCAAGTTGAAGAAAAGAGAAGGCAGAGATAATGTTACCGAGTGGGAGAAGATGAAAACCATGCAGAAAGAAATATCTCCCAACTTATTACCGCCTGGACATATTTTTGAAATTCCACAATCTACAACAGTGAGAACTTTCCGTAGAGAAGGTTACAACTCAATTCAAGCACTTACAAATAAAACGCGAGCTGATCGAGCCTGACGAGCACAGTGTAGCTCGATACCTTGGGGGACTGAAGCTCGCTATTATCAATGTGGTCTAGCTACAACCTTATTGGTCACTTGGGATGCCTAGACCTTAGCACTGAAATTGAAAAGGCAGTAGAAACAAAGCAGCCATCCACCATCAGTCAAGCGACCACCCAAAGTGGGAGACACCAATAAGAGCACATCTCAGAGAGTTGAGAAAACTGATTCAAATAAGGATAGAGCCACCCCCAGTGAGAAGAAGTCTGAGAAGAGTAGCACACCTGCTACAGTCCCTGCTAAAAAATATTTCAAATGCCACAAATTTAGGCAAATTGCCTCCAGCTGCCCGATGAGCCAAGTCATGCCTTTTACCAAGCAGAGTGCAATGGAAGAAGTTAGCAATGAAGAGAAAGCTGATGAACAGGGAGGGGTGTAATATCTACTACCAGATGAAAGAGACACTTGTGGTTCAACGGATCACGATACGAGGCATCTGCAATGGCTTCACTACAACATATTCTACACTGCTGCACGGTGAACGGGAATGTATGCAGTCTCATCATCGATGGGAGGAATTAAGAATATGATATCTACACACTTGGCAGACAAATTGAGAGACTCAGAGGCACTCTCAGCCATATTCTTTAGCATAGCTGAAGAAGAAAAACATAGCCAATATTTGACTGGATATGCCTAATGGAGTTTTTGATTGGGAGTCAGCTACAAGATCAAATGTAGTGTGATGTTGTCCCTATGGATGCTTGTCACCATTTGTTGGGGAGACCACGACAATAAGACCGAAAGACTTAACACAACAGATTTAGGAACACATTCTTTCATCAAGCACGAGAAACACATCATCTTACTTCCTTCGGCGGAGCCCAAGATCACAAAAGCCTTTACTAGCATAGCAGTATCGGTGGGACCAGTTTTGGTGACAACGGAGGATGACGAGTTTGAGACACCAGCACTAGCCACAAGACATGCATGACAGAGAAGACTTTTGAATATCACGGTCAACATCTTACCACCATGGCCACCACCGTGCAGAGAGAGTCAAGCTACCCTCACTTCAAATCGGATTGAGTCGATCGTCAATTACTTCAACAGTACTCAAAAGCATGTGTGAAATACACAGACTTAGTTCAGTTCGGTAATGGGACCTCGGGAGAGCGGATCGATATGGATGGATGATCGCAAGTGGGATCCAAGTTCAGTCGTGAGAAAGTTCCTCCAATGCTTCGAGAGACAGTGCAACCAACAGTGGGATCCAGGTGCTGCTAAGACTAAAGACAAGGAACCAGAAGTTTCAACGAGTGAGGTCGAAGCTCCCCCAACCCCAGGAGAATTACGCGGGGGATGAGGCTGGCCGGTTGAACTGGTTGGCAGAAAGATTGAAAGAACCGATTTGAGTGGGGATGATCCAGGTCCCTACTCGATCAAGCAACATTTAGAAGGGGCAAACATTGTTGTCAGCCCCTTCCTCCTTTTCTTTTCTGTTTCCTAGCTGACCCCTTTCCTTTTCGATTTCCTGCCTGGTGGAAGTCTATAAATAATTCTTGTTTGTTGGAATTATGGTTATGCATTAGTGTGTTTCTCTTTCAAATTTCTGCATGAAGTCTTTTTCCCCTTGTTGGGGCTGTAATTGACGACAGGGGGTGCTCTAGCTGTATGCTACCTCGAAGCGGTGTTGTATCCTTCTCGAATCCCTCTCTCCTTGCTCCCCTTATCTCCTTTACCCACCGGCTTGCTTCTGCAATCCACTGTTTACCCCTGCCGTCCCTTTCCCTATACAGCACGCCTGCTGTCCCACCTCTCCATGCGCCCAACTTGCACCCTGCTGCTCTCCATATAGCCTTCCTGAAGTGCCTCCAACCCTCCTACCACTTTCCTCCACAATAGCAACTCTTCCCTACAGCCCTCAACTGTTTCTGCCATCTCCTTTCCTTCCCTACAAATGTCGTCAGCCTAGTCAAGGATTAGTGTTTGTTGCTATTTGATTTCAATTTTCAGTTGTGTTTGCAACCCTAATCATTTGCTTAATAAAATTTGTTTCCGCTACCACTTGTTTGATTAGTTCCAGTATCACAAAACTTTCATATCACATCAAAAAATATCACAATCTTAACTTCTAGAAAGTGAAATACGCCTTCTCATGTATAGGTAAGGTGGTATGCATGTCAAAATTGAAGTATAGGTGTTAGATATGCAATTGCATAGGAGTTAAGTGGATATGTATGTATACGGGTGTCAAAAACGGATCCGACATGCCAACACGGCTCGAACTCGACATGAAAATTCCGGGTTAGGGTTGACCCAAATATTTTTTGAGCCGTGTTCGGGTCAGAGAATTTGACCCGCTTATTATTCGTGTCAGGTTCGAGTTGAACCCAAAAACCGAAACATGACCTGAATAAACACAAAATTTCGAGTTGAGTTCGGGTTAGCTGATTAAACTCGGGTTCAGCTTAGCGGATCAAACTCAGGTTCGGGTCGGATTTGGGTCTTAGTTTTCAACACGTTTATTATTCGGGTTGGGTTCGGGTTGACCCTATTCAGGTAGGGTCATATTCAAGTCGGGCCCAAACCAGACCTGCTGACCCGAATTGACACCTCTATGTATGTAAACCTTCCAATTTTAAAGCAGACTTTAAATGCATGATTTGGAGCTCAAAAAAACCTGTTTATTGAAGTGAAATGTATAGATGTCATGTTGAATTCGTGAAACTATGTATCTATGCATGTCGTTGCATAAAATAGACAGATGATAAAAAAATTGATGAGACGGATCGTGAATTGAAAATCATGAACAGCATATTATGAGGTCCAACACATAAATTGATGGAAAGGGAAGGGGAACAAACTCCACATATACAACTTGAAGTAATTCATGTATACAACTCCGATCTTAAGCGGATTCCGACCTCCATTATAATCAAATTTCATTCATTTAGCAATGAATCAATTAGTGTCTTAAATTATGAACCATCAATCCTTATTAATAGAAATATGGTTGTAAAGACCCAAATTTAAGTGCATATCTAATGTAATCTAACTTCACATAAAGTCGAGCGTTTTTTTATGGATTAAGTGAAGGGGTTGTACCACTATATGAAGTAGAGAGATGTGGATGGTTGCAAGTATTGTGACTAGGAGCGGCTGTGTAAAACAGGCTAGACATGCAGCGTCGACCATGATTGTGGGTTTAATGGGTTCAATACATGATTTCAAAGAAAGATACAAGGTTTAGTGATATGGTAGATATTGCAGACATAATTTAATTTATCAGATAAATGAATTTTCCTAAAAGGTGTGCATTTTGCATTAATAATAATCAAAAGGTACAAAAGGTGTATAAAAAATCATGTTACTTGGGCATCAAAAGTATGGGATCTATCCTGATCTAAGAGAGCAAAAAGCTCTTTGTATCTATCTCAGAAGAAAACAAAAAACTATCTATCAAGGCTTACTGTGCACAAAAAAAGAGAAAACTTGTTACAAGAACGAGGACTAAAAAGAAAAATAACCTGTCTGGACTATCAAGTGGTTGCCGGTTCCACTTGTAGTGCTCCATACTACCTCTAAGGAACTCGATCACATTCTTGATATCACTTTCAATATTGATATTTTGGGTCTCATGCATCCATGGTTCGATCAACCTCTTGATGGCAAGGGCCGTTTCCAGTTCAACCACTATCCCAGTGTAGCCAATGTTTCCCAAAAGCTTTAACGCACACATCCCTATCATCCCTGATAACCACACCGGAAAAAAGTAAGGCGCCATGGGGGGACCAACAGAGGTTAGTAAGCAGCCGCGAGGGCTGAGAAGTGCCCCGTTGAATTTTCTAATGATGCATTGATATCAAGATTGTAGAGATGAACTGAATTGGGAGCTCCCCGCTTACACAGGACAGACACGGCAGCACCCCCCTTACGTGGGACAGCAGGAGACAAAATTCAGATCCTCTGTAAGTTGTAGCTTGACTTTTCCAATTGATTTACTTCCGACAAGCCTTGTGGGCCCCAAATTTTACATTAATTGAATTAGAATTAAGGTTATCTTTGCTTTCAAACTATTTATAGGATGTTAATTTCAGGTTTTGAGATTATAATTAGCAAAGTTAGAATTTAGGTTATCTTTGCTTTCAAACTAATTATAGGCTAACTTAGGGCATGTTTGGGTCTCCGGTGCGGTGGCAGTGCGGTACCGCACAACAGTTTTTCCAGTTTAACAAAACTGTGTTTTGTTCGCGTTCTCAAAAAATTGTGGCTGAAAGTTACATTTTCTCACAGAACCTAACTCCCTGCGGTGACTGCTAGAAAGTTATAGCCTGACATTTTCCAAAAAAAAAAAATTTATAATAGACATTGCAACTTTTTGAATATCAGCTTCACAGTTACTTCTTCATATAGCTGCAACTGCCCCAAATATACCCTTAATCAAGGTAAAACTGAGCCGAGTAATTACTTAATACAATTGTACTAAATTCAATTGCTTATTTTAAAATGCAAAGATTAGTCGATGATAGTATAGATAATATTAAATGAATGTTCGATTTTTAAAAGGTTTTCATATATTGTATTCATACTAAAAGTTTAACATATTTCAATAAATTAAAGAGATTGAATGAAAATCAAATGAAATAAATATAAAAGTTAATCACAAGAGTTACCCTCTTATGATACTAACTAAAGACATTAGTGTACTCACGCACGAAAATAAAAATAAAAATGAAAAACTAAATGGAAATGAGATACAACTTTTAGACGGAGCTCCTAGGATAATTTAAATAAAATATTAAAATTGAAAAGTACTAATAAAATAAAATTTTAATATTTAATCATTTTTAAACGATATGCATTTTACATCATATTTATACAAAAGAAGTACACAATAAAACTATAATTATTTACTAAGTAATGTATAACTTAAATCCGTTATTTAACTATATATTATAGAAAGACTAAAATGAGAATGTATGCTTATAAAGGAAGAAGAGCTAATGAAAATAAGTACTAGGAAAATATTTTATCTTGTGTTAAATTTTTTTACTAAAATTATTGTAAATCGGATATTTTTATTTGTTTAGATATTTTAAAAATCTTATGGTATGGGGACTCTTTACTGTTTGGATGATTGTTATGAATTATTGTGATTACTAGACTAGTATAACTCTACCACCAGACTTTCCATTCTCGCATTGGAAATTACGTTCTCCCACCTTGGGTCATGACATAAGGATAAATTAACACGGAGCTTGGGAGGGTTGAACCAGTTGGAGAGCGCAGAATCAGTTCGGCCTTGTTTGTGTTTGAGCAGACCAGTCCAAGGGGGCTGGTTTTACCGCCCAAAGGGAAGGGCTTTCACCCTCCTAGTTATCTATTAGTATTTAGATGTTGTTTTGACTGTAGGATTCACCTTCTGCTTTTCTGAGTTCAGATTTCTCGCCATCTTCAGACATCCTTACAACTACTCCTTTACTGTTATTAACCAACCTCCACCCAGCCTTCTCTGTTTTCCTTGCCACCACCCTCCTATTGCTTAAACCTGCTTTAATCCCCTCCTTCGCCTTTCCATCTGCAACTGCAACCTCATCCCCATTATCCCTGCTAGTAAGGCTGTATATGAACCAATGCACTCGATGAACAACTCAAACACGGTTCGATTAAAATTCAATCATTTTCGTTCAAATAAATAAATAAACAAGCTTGAACAATTTATAAAAGCTCAAAGCTTAATGAACTAAATATCAACATAGTCAAACTTGTTCATTTATGTTCACGAACAAACTCGTTTGTTGTTCAACAAATAACTTGTTAAATACTCGATATTAAGCTTGATGATAACTCTTATCATATATGATATGTTATTTAAATAAAATTTAATTAATTAGAATATTAACTTATCTGTTGATAGCTCGCCGGTATTATGTACTCGATATTAAGTTTCTGTAGGTTTTAAAGTTGTCATTTTTAGTTGTTTGGTAGGTTAAATCATACTTGAATGCTACACAAATCACTCTACTAAACATCGCTTAAACGAGAGATTTAAGGCAAAATGGAGAGATGAGATTTACGAAATTGTAGGTTTTAAAGTTTATAATCAATAAATTAATCGCTGCAATCAAATTTGTAAAAAATATTTATTGAATTCTTTGTATGAAAATCTAGATACTTGTTTGAATTTTTAGTTCGTTCATTAACGTTCGTTCATTACTTGTTTAAATACTCATTCACTTGTCATAAACAAGTCAAGTACAAATCAAGTCAAACAATATAAAATTTGAAGTCAAGCTTGAACAATATAAGAAAGCTCGACACAAGTTCAAGTCAAACTTGAATAACTTATAGTTATATCAAGCCAAGTCCAAACTATAATATACTCAGATCAATTACGGTCATTCCTCATCCCTGCTAGTCGGAACCCCTTCGACCTCCCCATCTATTGCCTTAACTCCTTCCCCACGACCCAACCTACAGTCTTAAACCATCTCCAACCCTCCTACTCCTGCTGTTACCCTCTACCCAGCTTCCCGCTGTTGTATCAATCCCAATCTGCACCCGTCCTACTATCCAGCTGCCACCCACCACCTTCGTCCTCATCCTAAAGAATTGCGTGTGTTGTTATCATTTTTTTTGTTTTGAGAACCTTGTTATTGTAGTTTTTCTATATCTTGCAATAAATTTTTGAGTTTGCAGCCTTTTGGAATAAAAACCCGGTATAATAAACAAAACAAAAATAAAGGTATATGGTTCATTAGCTATGGAATGATTACTTTGACCGAGAGAGAGAGAGAGAGAGCGAGAGAGAGAGAGAGCGAGAGAGAGAGAGAGCGAGAGAGAGAGAGAGCGAGAGAGAGAGAGAGTTTATCATTATTTTCAGGAATAAGAACAATCAGAGCCGCTGAGAAATACTTTCCAGGGTCATCTCCTTGAAAAAAACTTTGAATAGCAAGGACCACCTCTTTCCTATATATATATATATATAGATATTTGAAAGCCCAAAAAGGCTAATATATTAACTAGAAAGAAAGATACAGATACAATGTGATGGAGGACCCAAACATGACACCCTGCTCACAACAAAACCACAAGGGGTTTCACAACTAGAAAATATTGAAAAGTACATTAGAGACATAAAGAAAAAGCCTAAAAATGTAGAAATACATAGTATCAGGTGGCTAGAGAGCAACCCAATTTAGTTTTGCCTCTGCCTCTGGTTCTAGGAAAGGAGCAAGCTAATAAGTTGGTAAGATTATTGCCATTGTCAGTAGTAACCAATGTATCATCCAATATGTTCCTGAGCTGGAGTCGGCCTCCGTTCTTCTTATTCCTCTTGGAATAGACCTGTCATTCCTCTTCCGAAGATTGACTCACTTGATCTTGGTCTAGTGTGCTGGGGATGTGCAGATTGTTGGACATTAGCGTGGCTCCTTATGTGTTAATATCAAAGGCGGTTACAAAATAAGGGAGGGAAAAATGATCCCCGCTAAAAATAAAGAAAATACATATAGTCCTAGGAGTTCCTTCTTCCGCATTAAAACTCCACCCAAAAAAGAAAGAAAGATGAAACAAAGGTAAATATAATCCAAAAATACATGTATCTAAACAAAACGTATACCCAACAAATGAAGTATACCCCATATGAACATGTATAAAAATTGAAACAAAAGTAGCGCAAGTTGCTAAACTAAAAACAAACGTCCTGAACACTGGAAAGAGCGCCACAAAGCATATCCCAAAATTCAAATACCTGCAGCTCAAAAACTGTGAATGCACCAAACAAGCAAGAAAACATGTACATGTGAGCAAGAGAGAAGGAT
>NW_018164559.1:215204-233384 GCF_001263595.1 Phalaenopsis equestris | reverse complement strand
CCCCATCCTGAAATGCCCACGGTCCTGCCCAGGACATAGTCCTGCCCAGGACATAGTGAAAATATCGTAGAAATTTGGAGCTACGAGCCTCCATAATGAAGTGATTAAACCCATTCACCGAAAAAATGTAAAGCTGGAGCAATAAGTTAAACCTCTAATAACCATTCTCAACAGTATCTCCCATAAAATAACTGCAATAAATCCCATATGTCAGATCTCCACATAAGCCCCCCCAGACTAATACCCGAAGCAAAAACCGTCTACCAGGCCACCAAAAGGTTTAAGAGGAATCTAAAGTAATGTATAAGCATCCATCCAACCTTAAAAACAAGAAAACACCAAATATAAGCTGCCCAACCGTAACAAAAATAAGGAGCACTGGGCCTCCCATATTATTCATCACATACGAACTAATGGAGCCATGGGCCTCCATGTAAATTTCAAAAAACTATCCACCATATAATGTATGTATAGTTGCTACTTGCCCCACTCATTTCCTGAAACAGTAGGCAACCAAGGCATCCCGAGATAATTTAAGAAGAGTAAAAATAACCCAAAAAACAGCCTGGGCTGAACATACCACCCAACCAAAGAAAATAATCTAAGAGGAACCATCCCTACGAATATAAGGGGCATCTATGTTGTCACCAACTAGCAAAATGTGTAAAGGGGGACGGGGAGTAGATCCCACCCTACAAATAATAGTGGCACTACCTAAATTAGCAAGCCAATTAGCGGGTTGGTTCCTCTCACGGTAATTGAAACTCCACATAACATTCATATTGGAGATTAAACCTTTATCCTCTTAACATAATAAAGGATATCCCAAGGGGCCTCGACACCATTAGCCAAAATATCAACCAAGATGCGATTATCACATTAAAAAATAATAAAATGTCAGCTGAGAGAATAAGCCATCATAGCAGCCGTTAAAATGACCCGAGCCTCAGCCTCTATGGGAGTATCAGCATAAGAGGGAGATGAAAAGAAAAGTCTACAGTTCCCTGCATAGTTTCTAGCAATGCCCCCACAACCAACACTATTAGTTTTATAACTCCCATCCGTCTTAAACTTTATCCAGCCCCTAGGAGGTGGCCGCCATCTAACAAAAATTGGTAGATGAAGAAGCCTCCTCTCATCCAAAACTGTATGCCCCATAGAAAGAAAATAATTGATGTCCGAAAAGAAACTTTTAAAAATTGGTAGATGAAGAAGCCTCCTCTCATCCAAAACTGTATGCCCCATAGAAAGAAAATAATTGATGTCCGAAAAGAAACTTTTTTTAGATGTCCCTATTCCCCACAGCTTATTAGTGTAGACAATAAGATTTCCCTATTCCCCACAGCTTATTAGTGTAGACAATAATATTAGTAAAGACCATCGTATTCTGAATGGCCTTTCCTTCATGAATAATATCATTACGAGCCATCCAAATAAACCAATATATAATGTAAGGATAAATTTGCAAAAAATGTTTCTGCTTATTGTCCAGATTGCAAATCATAGTAGTGAGCAAAATATTCCTCTCAGAAGTGACGATAGTGCTAAACCACAATCCAACATTCCTCCATATAAATAGTGAAAAGAAACAAAAAAAGAAAATATGCTTGATAGTCTCCTCTGTCGAATTACATAAACAGCAACGTGAGACGATTCTCAAACCTTTCAACTTTAACATATCATCACATGGTATAATAGAATGTAAAATGCGCCACGCCAAGAAAGACAGAGGGAGTTAAAGCCCAACTCCACACCCCTCACCCCAAGGGAGCTTTTGAAAATTATGTAAAGAAGAATATAGAGATTTAGTAATGGAGTTTGTCACGGGAAATTTCAAAGGAGTATCTTGCAATTGAGGCTCAATAGGAATAGTGGAAATGAAGGTAGCTCCCTCCATCCCCAAAATGCTAATGAGGAGGAAAATTCGAATGACCGTCTACCCAAGTATTCGAAACCTTGAGATTAAAATACCTTGTATCCCTTATATCAAGCAAAACATGGGACCAACAATCATGTTAGAATGAAATATTTCCACCTCCCACCTCCCACCTCCCACCTCCCAGTAAATAAAATTCTGGAGTCTCATGAAGCATTGGGGATGCTAGGGTTTCGGCATTGGGGATGGAGCTACCTTCATTCCCAAAACACTCTCTTCCACCTGCTGGTTTGGAGCATGGTAATCTGGAGTATCATGAAACATCTCCCCATACTACTGGTACTAATTCAAACGTGTCTATACCACACATTATTATTGAAGAAGACGCACTTACATGTCAAGACACACGAGAGTGCTCTTTTGACTTAATAAAAAATCAGCTGGTACAAGAAGCAGATGCTTTCAATGTTTAACAACCTACACATGTCTGACACACTTTAGAACAATTCACTAATCAGATGAGTCCGCCTTTGGATGATGAATGACAATTCTATTCCAGGAGGAAGAAGAAGAATGGAGGCCGACTCGAGCTCAAGAACTTATTGGACGATACATTGGTTACTACCGACAATGAAACTCATCTTACCAATTTGTTAGCTGTCTCCTTTCTTAAAACTAGAGGCAAAGGTAGGGCAAATTTGGGTCGCTCTCTAACTACCTGATACTACGTGTTTTGACACTTTTGATTTTTGGGCTCTCATGTATTTTTCTGTATTTTTTTTTCTGAAACCATTTGTATGTGGTGTTACCGTGTGGGTAGGGTTCCATGCTTGGGCCCTCTCATACATTATAGCTGTATCTTTCTTTCTTTTTGATATATTAGCCCAAGGGCTTTCTCAAAAAAAAAAAAAAAAAAGATAAAAATAATATATATTATTCACTTGATCTTTATATTTGATAAAAATAATATATATTATTCACTTGATCTTTATATTTCAAATTATGGTGAAACTTATAGCATTTAGCATTTATTGCATTTAATCGCCCCTGTGGACCCTCCCCATGAAAATACTATTTCTGCGATTGATGAGAAGCTGGATGGCCCTGCTGAGCAACCTACACTTTCAAACCCTCCTCAATTGCAGGAAACATTAGGTGAAGAGGAGACAATTATTAGGTCATTAGGTGAAGAGGAGACAATTCATGCTTCCCACACGAACCTACAGTCGTTGCAACAATTGCCAATCCTTCTTCTGGTGCTCATCAGCTTTTATCTGCCCGGCGTTCCTCAATTGCAGGAAACATTAGGTGAAGAGGAGACAATTCATGCTTCACACACGAACCTACAGTCGTTGCAACAGTTGACAATCCTTCTTCTGGTGCTCATCAGCTTTTATCTGCCCGACGTTTTGTTTATCAACACGATTATCAGATGAGCCAGTCTTCTGAGGAGGAATGTCAGCTCTATTCAAGGAGGAAGAAGATTAGAGGTAAACTTCAGCTCGGGAACCTAATGAATGATTCTTTGGTTACTTCGGGAAATGACTCGACACTCAACAATTTGTTATCTGGATCTCACCCTAGAACCCTAGATCACCCTAGAACTAGAGGCAGAGGCAGAACTAAACTGGCTCGTCCCTAGCTACTTTTTTTGGCTCGTCCCTGTATCTTTCCTGTATGTTGTATTAAGGTTTAGATTGGAATTTTGCATAAGATTTTGTTTAGGATATCCTTCGGCTTGTTGTATTCCCCTTCTAGGGTTGTATCTGAAGGTGAGAAGATGATCTGACTATAACTCGTCCGAAGTGGTGACCATCTCCCAAGGATTGAATGGTGCTCCAACTATAGTTTGACATAGTGGAGATATTTATCGTTGAATTCCCATTCTCGACAACCCTTCCTTCGCTGCCACCGCCACCTTTCCTCACCGTCAGAACCACCAGACAACACTCATGCTGTCTTCCTGCAACTCCACCAGCCAGCCACCACCTCCCTACCTGATGACATCCTTTTCCAACCACTTCCCACTTTACTGAAACCCATTCCAACTGCCCGTCTTAGTTATCCAACCATCTCCCCTGGCGGTTATAGCCTTAAGGCAACCCTACCTTTATTGTCTCGTCATTCCACGCCTCCCTGTCTCCGCTTCAGTCATTCCCACTCGCTCCCGCCACCCCAAATAGTCGTTCTGGCCTTTTTTATTTATGCCAACCACCAGACCGGTCGTTTCCCTCAGTCCAACTTGCTGCCATTGCCACAACTCCTCACTTTCATTCTGACTCCCTCTCTTGCTGCCGCAAACCAAGACCGCCATTTTCAGCCATTTCGTTGCTGTCCAGTCTCTCCTTTTTGCTACCACCACCATTTCAGCCCTCCATCATTGTTGCCATCACCATAGACAACCCTCCCACATCACCCACTGCTCTTTTCTTACTGCCTGACACGAGAAGAAGCCGCCTTGCTATTTTCTACTTGCCAACCGCCTTTCCAGCCTCATGTCACCTTCCAAACCCTCGTCAATCATCACCACCATCCTTGGGATACACTCTAGTTGTGTTTGTTAGTGTCTGTTGTATTTTCCCTTCTAAGTTTGTTGGTTGTAATTGTACATTTGCTTTCGCTAATAGTATTATTGTTTCTATTATGATTTGGGTTAACTCTGATATCATTTATAATAGTATTATTGTTTCTATTATGATTTGGGTTCACTCTGATATCATTTGGTATGATAGCCACCCTAACACTAGCCTACCCTAGGGTTTCTAACATCCTCCAAACCCAAACCTATCTTCACCCCCACTAATGTTTCTTTCCCCAACCTTTATCACCATTACAAACCTCCTTCCATCCACCCACACCTAAACCCTAATCATGCCTCCAAGCAGATAAGTGTTGAACTCCGATCAGGAGTTTACAATGGAAGATATACAACGACACTCTTCCGAGTGCTATAACGGCTCAATGAAATTGAGGAAAAAAAACCATTCAGAGGGGTCACACAAACTCAATTCGCTCCTTAAGATGAAGAACCATTCCAAAAATCTGGCATAAAATATTAGAGAAGCCAGAATTTTGAAGTAAACGTGGATGTCATAATTTGATAGCCACATGGATACAGACGAAGCATCAAGTGACTCGGGACCTTAGAATGCGTTATTGAGAGCTAGGGCATCTCACCTAATGGACTGATAAAACTGAAAGCCAACAAGTTAAGGAAGAGTGCATCTCAGTGGTGGGCAAACTTGAAGTTTCTTTGATAGCGAGAAGGGAAGAGTAAAATTACTACATACCAATTCCTATCAACTCATTATAGACCGAATGTTCAGATCCCAACTTCAAAGATGGAAAGACCACATCATTAAACGATCATCACATCTTATAGACAGGGGTCAACCCCATGGTCAAGCAACAAGGGTACACTCAACAGAACGTTCAAGCCAACCTCACCTAAGATAACAATAGTTCAGAGTGGAGCTTTCCCAAATTCGTTCCAGTCAGGAAGTGATTAAAGTGCAATGAATTTTGACATTGAATCAGATTGCCCAACCAAGAAAATGATCTCATTCACTAATCAGAGAATTATTGAAGAAACGAGCAATGACACAATATACACTAAAAAGGTGAGGAAATGAATGATGAGGATCAAATTCCAACCAATGAGGGAGAAATGCAGATTGTTCAAGTTGAGCCATGAGAGAGACTCCAACTGAATTAGCACTGATTGTCCAAGATGGTATTGAGTTTGAGGAACCAATACCAGAGGCATGACAACCCTATAAAAGAGAAATTCAGACTTTTCAAATATATTGCATCCTTTTTTAGTTGCTTTATCGAGGGAGGTCCAACATATTAGAGATGAGTAGCTTTTAAGCTACTTCTGGAAGACCATATGAAATTGTTTAGGTAGTACAATTAATTCAACAGTATACCCATCGATAGATGATCAAACAGAAGGCACGACCAACAGTGTTGGAAATTATCTTACGAGCATAGCCGTAAGAAAAATTCTACAGTAGGATCCAAAACCTTTCAAAGAAGACGAAGAAAAGACATCTCCTAAGTGGTCACTTCAGTGTGATCTGGCCTACCTTAAATTTCATCCCAGAGTTGATTCTTTTTAACAAGCTTGTTTATCAGATACATTCAGCCGAGTACGAGAAGTGGAAGAAGAATGCTACAGACTTGAGAGCATGAAAATTACTTTGTGAAAATGTGCATCTATATGTAATTCCAGCTTAGATTGTGCCAAAAGTGGATTACTTATTCCATCAAGATATGCTTTGGAATGACAACGCCGATAGGATTGACATAACAGAAGCTTGCAACATTTCGGCAACCCTCAACGGGGCCAATCTGACTATTATGAGAAGACAAAAGCTTTAACAGATGAGGTCGAAGCTACCTCAATCCTGGGAATTGATGTAGGAGCTTCCTGCTTTGATTTCTGTCACGATTTTTGCTCCTGTGATGTCTCCCATTACAGTGCGGGATGCGAACCACAAGTGTGCTAGTTCACGCGAATAACACAACCAAAATGAGTGGGTCCATTTTTTATTCCTTTCAAATTTTCAGCGAGTTTCCTCCTTTTGTTTCATTTATTTCTACCCATTTCCTATATATATGTTGTATTAAGGTTTAGATTGCCACTCATTTCCTATATATATGTTGTATTAAGGTTTAGATTGGAGTTTTGCATATATTTATGTTCAGGACAGCCAACGGCTAACGGTGTTCCCCTCCTAATTGTATCCAAAGGCAAGAATGTGCTTTGACTGTAACTCGTTTGAGGTGGTGACAGTCTCCCAAGGATTAAATGGTGCTCCGACTATCATTCGATCACGCAAAGATATTTCTCCTCGATTTCCCATCCTCCACACACCTCCCTTAGCCGTCTCCACCATCTTTCTTAGCTGCCAGAACCACCAGACAACACTCCTGTCTTTCTGCAACTTAAGCCGCCAGCCACCTCCTCTTCCACTTGCTACCATCTTTTCCAACCGCCTCTCACCTTGCTGCCACCATTCCAGCCATCTCCCCTGGCTGCTGCAGCCCCAGGACAGCCCTCCCTTTGCTGTCTTACAATCCCACTCCTTCCCACCGCTGTCGTCATTCTCGCTCGCTGCAGCCACCCTATATAGATGTTTCTGGCTATTTATGATATTCTAGCCGCACGACCAGTTGTTTTCCTCATTCTAGTTTGTCAGCATTGCCGTAACTCCTCCCCTTCACTGCTGCCATCCTCCTCCCTTGTCGTCGCAACTCAGGACCTCCCTTTCCAACCGTTTTGCTGCTGTCCAGTCACTCCTCTTTGCTGCCGTCACCAATTCAACCCTCCATCATTGTTTCCATCACCCGAACAACCCTCCCACATCACTCTAGTGTTTGTTGGCTGTCCGATACTCGACAAACAACCGCCTTGCTACCGTCCACTTGCCAATCATCTTTTCCACCCCCGCGCCGACCACCACCACCATCTTTGGGATACACTCTAGTTGTGTTTGTTTGTGCCTGTTGTTGCAATTTTTCTTTCAAATGTGTTGGTTGTAAAAGCCTATTTGCTTCCAGTAATAATATTTAATATTTCATTTTGGGGTTTAGGTTAACTCTGGTATCAACCCCCTTGTTTGATTAGTATGAATCCATGATTTTGCTGAGTATTAATTAGCCCAACCCCAAAATGTTTGGATAGGACCAACAATGAATGCTTTAAATGATGATGAGTTGTTCATATTCAAATCACTAATGCTGAAAACAATAAGGTAATTACTAGCACAACTGAACAAATGAAAACTGAGGCACAAAGACACAACTTAAAGAAAACGATGCAATTATCAAGATCATTAAACAACAAAGAAGTAGCTAAATGCTCACCTTTATATGTGCCGTGTAATGTCCACTTGCCATGCTTCCATAGTGATTGCTCAATGCATACAGCTCATAAGTTTGGCGCTGAGAATTGCCCTTGTTGGCAAGATAATCAGTCAAATCAAAGTCATGAATGGGAAAATTGACAAAAGTTTCCAACTTCTGCTTAGTAGACCGACTGAAAGAGAATCTCTTCAAATGAATAACAAGAACTTCAGGAAGCCTCCATAAATCCAATTTTTTGCTTGCCTGCCGTTGCTCCTTGCATTTAGGACAGAACCTTTTAAAAAGGAAAATATCAAATTTGGCCATAAATCTAATCAAGAAAACAAGGATATATTTAGGAGATGAGTGTAAATTCAATATTTTCAAATGTCAGGACAGTAACACTATCTTAGCTCTTGTTGGATCCTAGCAATCCCTCTACTGCACTCAAATGACCATAAAAAATAAAGAAAAGAAAAGGAAAGATGCAAGAAATAAAAGCTACAATGGAGATTACATGAATAGTTTTATATACTACACACCAATATAGTTATACTTTGGCTTCATCTGGTAATACTTTTCATTTGTTTGTTTCCAAATACCCTTCCATAACATAATTTTGATTAGGGGCATTAACATCAATAGCACACAAGTCTTATGTATTGACCTATCTTGCACCTAAGTTTTTATATTTACACACATAGCACTCAAAGTTTTAATAGCACATTAAAAATAACACTATTATCACTTTTTAATAGCAAAATATAACTTTTAATGCATAGATTTAAAACACCAAAGTGCTATGTAAATATAAAAGTTTAAATGTGAGATATGTAAATACATAAGCATTGTGTGCTACAGATTTAAATTTGCCTTTTGATTAATATAAAAAACATGCAACAAAAACTCCGCATGAGGTGTATGTCTCCATAGTTTTACAACATCATCTAATTTGCAGAACATATCATACACACCTATTAGAGTGTTAGCTCCTTTATTTGGAACAACATAACGCAGTGCCTCAAAGTATTTCCTAACTAAGCCTCAGTACTGATAACATGGTTAGTCTATTATACTAAGCAATAGCTAATTGATGTATTTATTTGTGTAATCATATTGTTGAAGCAATCACACAAATTTTCAAGCACCTGCAGACAAATGCGTAATAAGAGTCATGAAAATAATGATGTAATCACACCCGTGAGAATAAAAATAACTAATGGAAAACATAGCAGACTACATTGAAAACATTTCATTGAAGAAAAAACATAACCATAATGAAACTGACCACATGTCCTCAGGAACCAATGGCTCTTCCCTCAAGAAAGCATCAAGGCAAGCATATAAAGAGAGAGGCTCGCCACGAGATCTTTTAGGTAACGGAGGGCCATATTTGTATACTTCTGGAAGGATCTCAAGCCGGCGAGTATCATAGATCTGAAGATCCTTCTGGGACCAATTGATAAATACTACTGTTGATGATGAAGAAGATGAATATGACCGCAGCTTAAGAGGCTTCTCTTCTACAGTTGATAGATCTATGAGCTCATCATTTTCATCAACCAACTCAAGGAACAGGTGGCAGTCTGTTTCTGATCTATCATGGTTGCTTCCTCCATCTTTATGATCACTCTCAGCACATTCCTCATCAGTACTAATATAATGGTCAGTAGTATACGATGCTACACGTGAGAATGAATTTGAAAGACAACCAGGTTGCGACTTTTGACTTTGTAGCATAGGAATAAGCATGTTCTGTAACGTCCTTCGGATATCAGCGCATCGCACGGACCCATCACCCAAAAATGGAGCCATAAGTGGAGTACCGTAGGGCTTCCACGCCTTAATGCTTCCGTTCCCCTCACTAAAAAAGTTGGAAAGAAATGTGAGTACTGGCTAAGAAAATACTAAACAAAAAAAAATTGAAAACTATTCCGAATAAAGTCCAAAATGTGGTTGCATCATCCACCATATATGCAATTTTGATAGTACAATACAATATTGTGGAGAAAAAGGGCTTTTAAGGTTTTGGGACAAAGTAATGAAAAGTGACAAGAAACTTAAGGAATTACATAACCCGAACAAACAGGCTGCAATGCAGCTTATTTCATCAGACTAAGATAAAATATCATTTCACTTGATTGACAAGATGATAAAGGCTTCAAATGGAATGGGAATGTGTCTGCATATATGTTAATGGCTCCATACATATCTTGATATGTTGAATTTACTTGGAGAGAAAAATTGCTTCATCAATTATTCATAAATAGAGTACATATATATAGGGAAACCAATCCCTCCTTATTTACAAATGTACCAAACTAATGCGAGGCTGAGAGGTGGGACGCAGGCGAGGAAGGCGGGACATGGAAGACGCGGAGCCCGGAAGGCGGCACTCTGCGAATTGGAGAAGAATGAACCAGCTGGTTGCTGAAGCATGGATCTCCGGACCGGTCGATTTTCATAGAAGCAAGAGATACCGCATATCCCCCAACCAGGCGCCAATTTTCCGCCACTTCTCCACTTGCTTTTCTGGTTTCTACCCAAGAGAGGGACCTTCCCTTCCTATTTTATCTATTAGCTAATATATATATGGTTATTTGTTGAATTAGGGTTAGGTTTGGTGTTATTTCTCTTTTCAAATTCTATGTGGAGTCTCCTTTCCTCTTGTTAGGGCTGTATCCGACGATAGATGGTGCTCCGGTTGTATCCTGCTCCAAGGTGGTGTTTTATCCTTTTCGATTTCCTCCCTACGTCTTCCCCCTTATCTCCCCTTCGCTGTCGGCCACCCCTACTGCTCCCTGTTGGCCCGCCACCCCCTTTTCTTGCAGCAGTACTTGCTGTTCAGCCCATTCAGCCACCAACCAGCACCCTGCCGCCCCATTTTCCTTTCCAGCAGCCATACTTGTCATCTCCAGACACACCGTACAACCTCAAATCCTTCCTAATCCCTTACCACCTACCAAAACCTCCTCACGCCTCTCCTAATTCCACCGAACCTATCACTTTCTCCCCCACTCCTAGACATCGCCCACCAACATCCCTACCTTCCAACATCTATTCTCCATTCCTTACCAGTACTCTCAAACATCGCGCCGATGCCACCATCACCTTCGGATCCTCACCCGAGATTGGAGTTTGATGTGTTTTATTTCCGTTTTGAGTCGGGTAACCCTAATTCATTTGCATAGTAAAAATTGCTTCCGTTCCCATTGTTGTTGACTAGTTTCAGTATCATTTAGTATCAACGCCAGCCTAACCCTAGTCCTATCTTAGGGTTTCCTAGCATCCACCATAAATCAAAAATTATCTTTCCTACCACTAACTACCCTTTCCACTTCTACAAATCCCAAACCCTAACCATGTCATCTAGGAGAAACATGCCCATGTGTACCTAGGGAGAGATACAGTGAGAGATCTGTCGACTTCAATAGAGATTGACAAACATTTAGGATGACATTTTGGAGAGACACACCCTTGATGGTGATAGGAAAAGTCAAAGAGGCAAAAGAGACAAAAATTTCAACCCTATCCATAAGGAGGATGTCAGTAATGAAGATGAAAGGTCATGACGTTTCAGAATCCAGTATCAAAGGAGGCCTAGAAAGGAGCCATCCGTTGGAGGACACTGTGAGTACGAAATCAAGGTGGATCTGCTATAATTTGAGGGAGGTATGGATTCAGAAGAATATTGATCGGAGGCAAGTTATTGAATGTATCTTTGAGTATAAGGATGTGCTAGAGGATAAGAGGGTCAAATTAGTTTCTATCAAGTTGAAGAAAAGTTCCTCTTTGTGGTGGCACAACTTACAGAGACAGAGAGAAAGAGAAGACATCGAGAAGGTTACCAAATGGGAGAAGATGAAGAAAGCGACGCAGAGAAAATACCTCTCACCCCACTATTGTCAGGATGTGTTTCTGAGACTCTACTACCAGTACTAGAGGGATCCATCACCAGAGGAGTTCATGGCACAATTTGACCACTTACAGATGAAATGTGAGCTAACCGAGTCGGATGAGCACACTATAGCCTGGTAACTTGGGAGCCTGAAACTCTCTATTAGCAATGTGATACAATTACATCCTTATTCGTCACTTGGAGATGTCCTGACATTAGCATTGAAATTGGAGAGGCAGTAGAAACAGAATATGCAACCACCACCAGCCAGACAGTCCCCCCCACAGTTCAAGACATCAGTAAAAGCATGCCTCAGAGAGTTGAGAAAGCTAGGTCGGATAAGGATAGAGCCACCCCCAGTGAGAAGAAGCCTGAGAAGAGTAGTACACCAGCTACAGTCTTTGCCAGAAAGTGTTTCAAACGCCACGGATTTGGACACATTGCCTCCAGCTTGTCGATAAGCCAAGTCGTGTCTTTTACCGTAGAAGATGTTAGGGACGAGGAGAATACTGAGGAACATGGAGAGGCGTATCATCCACCACGTTCGCGAATCCTACAGGCTAAGGATACGAGGAATCCTCATTGGCTTTACCACAATATCTTCTACACCCTGCATGGTGAATGGAAAAGAATACAATATCATCATCGATGGGGGCAGCAGTAAGATTGTGACATCCACACAGATGGTAGAACACTAAGGTCTCAAGACTCAGAGGCACTCCCAGCCATATTCTTTGACATGGTTGAAGAAGAAGAACAAAGTCAACATTGACCAGAGAAGCGTAGTGGAGTTTTTGATTGGGAGCTAGCTACAGGAGCAGGTGTGGTGTGATGTGATCTCATGGATGTCTGCCAACTTTTGTTACGAAGACCGTGGCAGTTGACTAGAGGACTCAACAAGACAGATTCAAGAATACACATTCCTTCACCAATGATGGAAAACACTTCATCCTACTTCGGCGAAGCACGAGATCACATGAGCCCTTACCAACAAAGCAACATCGGTGGCATCAATTTTGGTGAAGACATGGGATGATAGGACTTGGACACCAGCTCCAGAAATGAGAAAGGCACAACAAAAGATATTTTAGGATATTAAGATCAATACCTTACCACCAACGCCACCATCATACGAGAAGGTACAAGTTACCCCCACTTCATATATGGTTAAACCATTTGTGGTTATTACGAGAGTATTTAGCAACAAAGGCGGGGCACACAGTTCAGCTCAACAGTAGACTCCCAGAAAATTGGACCATTGTGAATGGTTGCTCTTAAGTTAGGAAAGACTTTTAGGCACCTTGGAGAATGGTGCGGTCGCTAGTGGGATCCAGGTGCTACTAGGATTGCAAATGAAGAACCGGAAGCTTTGATGAAAAAAGTCAAAGCCCCCCTTCCTCCCTCCCTCCCCCCCTCCCCAAAAAAAAAAAAAAAAAAAAAAACCCTAGGAGATTGACGTGGAGTTGGGAGATGGGACACGAGCGAGGAAGACGGGATGCAGGAAATGCAGAACCTGAGAGGCGACACTATGCAATTTGGAGCCGACTGAACCGACTGGTTGCTAAACCATCCAGCATGGATCCTGGTCCAATCCCATGTTGGACCGATCGGTCTTCTTAGAAGCGAGAGATACAGCGTATCCCCCATCCAAGCCCCTGTTTTCAGCCCCTTTTCCCCTTCCTTTTCTGGTTGCCACCCAAGAGAGGGACCCCCTTCCTATTTTACCTATTAACTATCATATATGTGAGTGTTTTTTGAATTATTGGTGTGATTTTTTTTTTCAGATTCTATGTGGAGTTTCCTTTCCCCTTGCTAAAGTTGTATCCGACGACGGATTGTGCTCCGAGTGTATCCTGATTCGAGGTGGTGTTGTATCCACTCTAATTTCCTCCTTACATCTTCCCCCTTATGTTTCCTTAGTTGTCGGTCAACCCTATTCCTCCCTGTGGGCTACCATCCCCTTTTCTTGCAGCAGTACTTACTGTCTAGGCCATCCAACATCCAAGCAACACCCTGCCACCTCCTTCCCTGCAGCCATACATGCCATCCTTTCCCTCCAGCCACAGCGTACAACTGCAAACTCTTCCTAATCCCTCACCACCTACCGACATTTGTCGCCTCTCCCAATTCCACCACCAGCCAACCAAACCCTTTCTCCCCCACTCCTAGTCACCGACCACCACCATCCCTACCTTCCAACGCCCATTCCCCATTACTTGCCACTACTACTCTCAACCACTGCGCCAACACTCCACCATCTTCACATCTTCTCTTTGTGTCACAACTGGAGATAGGATTTTGATGTGTTTTATTTTCTTTTTGAGTCGTGTTGTTGCCCTAATTCATTTGTTTAATAAAAAATGTTTTTGTTCTCGTTCGTTTTGACTAGTTCCAGTATCACAGCTAAATTTGGAAAGGATATAATTCTGAATAAAAAAATAAAAAAAACATAAAATTGGAAGAGAATAAACTAAACCAAAGGTTTGCTAAGATATCCCAATCAAATCCTCCAAGATTTGAAGGTGGTGGCCGTCCCACATGAGAAAGATAAATATGAAAAAAAGCAAATCTTCTCAGATTTTGCACTATTCCTGAAGTTATGTCGTAAATATTGTAGAAGCCGAGCTTGGTATTAAATTTTGAGGTGCTGAAAAGAAGAGCTTTGATGAAGACATCAACGACTTATTGGTTTGTCGAGATGTAGCTTAGATGTATAAATCCCACATTGATCTTTACAGAGATAAATTGTCTATCAACTTCGATGTGCATGATTTTTTCATGATGCAAATGATTTTTTCAATACTGATACTGTTTGACTGTCACAAAACATTTGTATGAGCCTATGTGAAGAACAAGCCGGTTCCCTTAACAATTTTTGAATCTAGATCCCTTCAAATATCTCCCAGGCAAGTGTCATATGCTCTGATTCTACATTGCTTCTCGAAACAACCACTCGCTTTGTACTTCTCAATGTAACCAAATTTTTCCATACATATGAGCAATAACCTGTGATTAACATTCTGTCAGTGAGTTCTCCTGTCTAACTACTCTCAGTGTAGGACTTCACTTCTTCGTTTCTAGTTTTCTTAAAAATTAATCCATAATTAGGAGTTTTCTTAAGATCTCAAAATCCTATAAATCGTCTATAAATGCACTTCAATTGGGCAATTCATGCATTGCCTCACAATATTGACAGAGTATGAAATATCTGGTCAATCTTTAGTATATTCCCTTATCCACATAGATACTTTCTTCTTTGTTAAACTTCTTGTTAGGTTCCATTATAGTATTAGTAGGTTTGCATCCAATCATCATAGTTTCCTTTAGCAGATCTTGAATGTATTTCCTCTATAATATAGCAAACTATTTTTGGATCTCGCAACCTCCAAGATTGGAAATATCTCCTACATCCTAGCTCCTTAATTTCAAACTTAGCGCCCAACACTTCTTTGATTTTAAGAATTTCTCTTTCATCATCACTAGTAAGAGTTATATCCACATATACGATTAGTGCAACAATCATATATTCCTGAATGTGTTTTATAAAAAATATGTGATCAACTTAATAACTAACAAATGACCAAATTACCCCAAAATCAGCTAATAAGTCAACCCTTTAATCATAGGAAAAGTGATACATCCACAAAGGGATTGCGGCTCATAGTGTTAGATATGAAAATAAACAAAAAAAAAAAGGGAACTGTTCGAGTTATACCCGCTGCCAATAATCCAGGTGTTGTGAGCTAATCCAGATCTCACCCGAAAAAGGTAAAGTAATGTTTCGTTCAATCAAAACTCTGGCTTCAGAAGACTGACTTAGATTAACTATAGGAATATCAATTTTGAGGGGTTTACCGTAGACCATAGCTAAGGAATAGAGGAACTCGTGACTGGAGAGATGAAACTTCAGACCCGGGAAGCGCAACCAAACACGAATGGTAGGAGGTTTGGTGAGAGAATCAAAGTCAACTGTTCATTTTAAAACTTTCATCACACATTCATCTATTCAAACGAGTATTCTCGCAAACAAATGAGCATTGTCTTCATCATCTGATAATTGGATAAGAATGTACCTACCGTCCAATTTACCAATCTTCCATTCCCCTTTCAGACGCATTTGCTCAAACTCTTTTCGAATTACATCGATTTTAGGGTTTCCATAGAGGAATTTACCAACTAGGACCAATCGACAGGATGAAGCTAAAATGGAGATCTAGGCTTCAGAGAGAAAGATTGTAAACTTACCATTTTTACGGGATACTTTTTTAAGAAATCAGGTGTCAACACCCTGCGCAAAGGTGTCATGGTATCGCTGCGGGAACATACACGAAATAAGAGGGCAAGTGGGGCTGTCGCTAGCAAGAGCGATGGCGTAGGAACGTCCTGGGGCAATCAATGCTTGCAGGGAAAGGGTTAGAGCAGATGATGCACTGCCGGAGATGGTCTTTTGATGAGCAAACGAAGACGAGGGGACGGGAGCAGACGACGCACGACGAAGACGAAGCACGACAGAACGTGAGCCCTTCTTCTGCAAGCAGACGAAGCGCGACGAAGACGAAGCGCGATGAAGGACGAAAGCACAAAGCATGACGAATACAAATGAAATCGACGAAAGAGGAGCTCGACAAAGTGAGAATCAGCGAAGCAGATGTTAGGGTTCTCCATGAGGCGAAAACCCTAGCAAAGCGAAGGAGCGGAGCAGTGGAGAAGAGACATTATACATATATATATATATATATATATATATATATTTAAGGAAAGAGCTATTCATGACTTCTTACGCGTTAATAACAAAGGCGGTTACAAAATATTGAAGGGAAAAATGATCCCCGCCAAAAATAAGAAAATACATATAGTCCTAGGGGTTCCTTTTTTCACATTACAAGTCCACCCAAAAAGGAAACAAAAATAAAAAAAAAGATAAATGTAAACCAAAATATACATGCATCCAACCAAAACGTATACCCAAAAATTGAAGTATACCCCATATGTACATGTATAACAAATGAAGCAGAAGGTAGCGCAAGTTGCAAGCCAAAAACAAGACGTCTTGAAAATTGGAAATAGCAACAACGAGCAAATCCCAAAATTCAAAAACCTGCAGCTCAAAAACTGTGAAAACACTAAACAAGAAAGAAGACAAGTGACCAAAAAAAGAAAGATAATGCTCCACGGTCCTCCAACCCCCCTTCCAGAAATGCATATCATAAATAAGGAGCCACTTTCCAGTCCTAGAGAAAGAGTGGAAGACCCGTATAAATTTGGAGTCATGAGCCTCCAAATCGAAGATATCAAGCCCGTTTACATAACCGTGAATCTAGAAAAATTACTGCAAATCCCATATGCCGTATCTCCACTAAATCCCCCCAAGCCAAAATCCAATGTAAGACCCAACTCCAATGCCACCAAAACATAGCCAAAGTAAGTAGCCATAGGCCTCCCAAAATAATCATCTTATATGTCACAAAGGAGCCCTGGGCCTCTATGCTAGTATTATAAAACCATCCACCATGTGAAACAAATATATATGTTGCATGCTCCACACAAAACCAAGCAACCAAAGCACCCAAATATAAATAAATAGGAGTAAATACAGGCCAAAAAAGAGCTTGGGCCGAAACATACCACCCAGCTAAAGAAATTGATTTAAGAGGAAATATCCCTTCGAATATAAGGAGCATCAATATTGTCACCAACTAGCAGAGTGTGTAAAGAAGGGGGGAGTAGATCCCACCCTACAAATAGAAGTGGAACTACCTAAGTTAGAAAGCCAATTAGCGGGTTGATTACCCTCCCGGTAATTGAAACTCCACATGACATTCATATTTGAGATTAAGTCTTTAATCCTCTTTATATAATAAAGTATATCCCAAGGGGCGTCGGCACCATTTGCCAAAATATCAACCAAGATACGATTATCACATTCAAAAATAATAAATTGCCAGCTGAGAAATTGAGCCATAATAGCAGCCGTTAAAATATCTCGAGCCTCAGCCTCTATAGGAGTATCAACATAAGAAGGAGATGAAAAGTCCCAAAGAAAGAAAATAATTGATGCCCGAAAAGAAACTTTTTTTTTAAAACTCCCCATTCTTCACAGTTTATTAATGTAAGCAATGATATTGGTAAAGATCATCATATTCTGAATGACCTTACCTTCATGAATAATGTCATTACGAGCCATCCAGATAAATCAACGTATGATGTAAGGGTAAATTTGCCAAAAATGTTTCTGCTTACGGTCCAGATTGCAAATCAAGGTAGTGAGCAAAATATTCCTCTCAGGAGTAACTATAGTGCCAAACCACAAACCAACATTCCTCCAAATAAATAAAGAAAAAGGACAAGAGAAGAAAATATGCTCTATAGTCTCCTCCGCCGCATTACACAAGTAACAACGAGAGGCGACTCTCAAACCTTTCAATTTTAATATATCATCACATGACATGATTGGAGTAGAAAAATTTGAATGAAAATGCGTCATGCCAGGAAAGAAATAGGAGTTAATGCCCAACTCCACACCCCCTCTCCCCAAGGGATTTTTTGTAAATTATGC
>NW_018164559.1:209199-215194 GCF_001263595.1 Phalaenopsis equestris | reverse complement strand
CAAAGAGGCATATAAAGATATAAGGATTTAGTGATGGAGCTAGTCATGGGAAATTTCAAAGTAGGAGTATCATGCAAAGGATCAATAGTAGAAATGGTGGAAATGAACGCAGCTCCCTCCATCCCCAAAATGCTAATAAGAAGAGAAAGGTTCCAATGACCATCAACCCAAGTATCCGACACTTTGAGACGGGAATATCTCGTAACCCTCATATCCAATAAACCATGGGACCAACAATCTTGCCAGAAAGAAAGATTTCCACTACCCACCTCCCAGTAAATGAAATTTTTTGCCCAATCTCTAATATGAAGCAATCTCTTCCACATTGTGAAATTTCCCATCCGCCAATTAATCAAAGCAAGATGAGAGAAGCGGCAATATTTCCCGTGCATGAAATTAGCCCATAAAGACTCTCTTTTCCTGAAATTAAACCATTGCTTAAAAACATTAATATCAGTAATAGGTTGTAGAGATTTGAAGCCCAAACCACTAGCATACAGGGGTTTGCAAGCATCCTTCCAAGGCATCCATCTTCTACCACAGTGATTTTCCACCCATAAAAACTTATTGAAACATCTTTCAAGGTTCAAAATATTATTTTTTTGGGTGGAAGTACTTGAAGAGTGTATAAAGAAAGAGAGCAAGGGATACTCCTGAGCAATGTAATACGACCCCCAAAAGAAAGAAAATTATTTTTCCAATCCAAAATTCCTTTCCGTACCTTTTCCAGTACATCATCAAACTGTATACGTCTCTTCCTGCCTTTAAGGAGAAAAACCACCAGATATTCAAGAGGAAGTGTAGAGAGGGAGAAACCCGTAAAATTGACAATCTAACATACATTAGAAAAATTAATCATATTTCCCAAGTATATGTTACATTTACTAGCATTAAATTAACATACATTAGAAAAATTAATCATATTTCCCAAGCATATGTTACATTTACTAGCATTAAATGAAAGACCAGGGACAGATTAGAAGTAAACCATTAAGCTGTGAATCTCTTTCACCATATATTTGCTAGCATTAGAAAATAGGATCATGTCATCAACATAAGCTAAATGAGTGACCAACATGTTAGATTTATGGACATATTGCAACTTGGGGTTTCTACTAAAAAGATAATTTAGGAGACGAGATAGATAATAAAAAATTAAAATAAAAATAGTAGGGGATAAAGGATCCCCTGTTTAATCCCGCGGCCCGCACTAAAAAAGCCCCGAGATTGGCCATTAATGAGAATGCTATATTTATTGCAATGAAGCCAAGAGAGGATAATTTTGCAAAACTCCTGAGAGAAACATCGAGCCTGAAGAATCTTCAAAATAAACTCCCAACTGATGGAATCATAAGCCTTACGGATATCCAATTTAGTGATCATGTTGCCCCCTCTACATTTTTTATCAATGTTAAGAATGAGTTCCTGTGCCAACATAATGTTATCAGCGATCCCCCGCCCCTGAATAAAGGCAGATTGATTCAAAGAAATTAATTTGTGAGATGAGGTTGAATGGGTCTGACCAAAATTTTAGTAATTAACTTTGAAATAACAGAAGTCAGAAAGATGAGTCTAAAATGATCTCAAGAGCTCTTTTGAGTATTTTTAGGAATGAGAGCAATTGTAGCGGCAAAGAAATAAATTCCTGGTGTTTCCCCTTTAAAGAAACTCTGGATAGCCTCCACTATCTGGTTCTTAACAATACTCCAGCATTTAATGTAGAAAGCATAAGTGAAACCATCCGACCCCGGAGCTTTATTACAATTAATCTCAAGAAGAGTAGAATAGATTTTCTCAGTCGAGGGAATACCGCAAAGATCAAGGTCCACCATGCGATGACGTACATCATCAAATAAAGAAGCATCAATAGAGCCCAAAGTCTCATGGGACTCATATAGTTTAGAAAAGTAAAGAACCACACTCTCCCCTATCTCCTAATTCCCAGTAATCCAGTTCCCCTCATTGTTTTTAATCCTCACAATGGTGTTATTAGCTCTTCTTTGTTTAATGCAAACATGAAAATATTTAGTATTTTTATCTCCTTCAGAGAAATGGGTCTCCCCAGTTTTTTGTTGCAACAACTCCTCCAAAACAGAGGCCTTCAGTAATTCTTTATTAGCTTCTTATAAACCGTGGATGATATCATTAGTATTCTCATTAAGAGCCTGAAGCATACTCACCCTATATTCGGCCCTTTTGACTCTAGCATGTACATCAGCACAAACTTCTCAATTCCAAGACCTTAGAGCAGCAGCCACCTTCTTATGCAATTTCCAAAAAGTGTACCAAATATTGCTCACCTCCTCACATTTCCAATTCTCCACAATTAATCTAAAAAAATGATCATGTCTAGCCCAGACATTTAAAAAACGAAATTGATAGGTAGAGGCCTTTTTAAAATAATCAAAGGTTAAGAGAAGTGGGCTATGATCAGAGCCAGTTCTGCAAAGGTGCTGAACTTGCGAGAACCCATAGGAGGAAATCCACAGTTGATTGGCAAGACATACATCAAGTCGTTCGAACAACTTACCCCTTTTCCAAGTAAATTTAGAGCCAATAAAACCCAAGTCAGAAATGCCCACTATAGCCAAAGTTTCATTGAATTTATCAGTTAAAGTGGTGTCAAATCTCCTACCACCTAATTTTTCAGATTCATGCAGCACCATATTGAAATCCCCTCCAACCATCCAATTTTGATTGATAGAAGTACCCATCTTAGAAAGCTTGTGCCAGAGGTCAAATCTAGCAACATTAGAAGTCCCGAAGTAGACAAAAGTAAGAAATCCAGAGAAAACATCCATAGAGAAGAAAGTATGTACAAATTGTCTATCATCTGTAATGACATCAACTGTAATATGCTTCCGTCAAAATAATCAAATTTTGTTAGAGAAATTAGCAAAAAAAGAGAAGTTTTTGAATTTACCCAAGATACGATCATCCGGAGAGGAGACCAAGGGTTCCAAAATAGCAAAAATATCAATCGTATGAATACTTGTCATTAATTTGAGTCTACCAAGGGAGTGAGGTTCCGCAACTCCCCTGATATTCCAAGTAAGAATATTAAACATGAGTAGACATATTACGCTTCCTAGAAGATCTAGGTCGGGTCCGTTCATTTTCTCCATCTGAAAAGTACTGATTCATCTCTAACATATTATTCTCATTAGTATGATTTTACACCTCCTTTTGTACTCTATTCTTCCTTTTATGATACTTTTGCACATGTCATTCATCCCTTAAAACTTTTGAAATATCTTCCAAAGGAGTGTCAGAGAGAGTATCAGAGTGATGAGAATAAAGAGAAATATTATCCATATTCAAAGCATCAGGGAGAGAAGCTGAGGAAGGTCGATCCCCCTCAGTATTGATAGGAGGGTCCTGAGCAGGTAGAACCTGCCTAGGATTTTGAACCGAGGCCATAGCATTAGAAAAGGTAGGGTCCTGGTTTTTATTACCATTCTATCAGCATTCGAACTAAAGGGGAGAGAGGCAGAAGTCCCCTCAGTAGTAGAGATGATAGGAGGGTCCAGAGCAGGTAAAACCTGCCTTGTATTCTCAACCGGGGCAATAACATTAGAGAATGTAGGGTCCTGGTTTTTATCAGCATTCAGAATAATAGGGAGAGAGGCAGAAACCCCCTCAATATTAGGGATATCAGGAAGAATCGAGGCCGATAGCACCTGCTCAATTCTACCCTCGGCAGGAGCCGTAGGGATAAGAGAGGGGGGGGACACGGGTGGTAAAACAACCTGAACTGCCATTAACCACGTGCGGCTGTTTCCTACCATCCCCTTTCATCAGATCAGGATGCAACTTGAAACATTGATCCTGATCATGACCAAACATTTGACAATGTGTACAGTAGATGAGGTGTTGTTCTAAAAATACCTGTTGCCAGTAACCAATGTGCTCCGACCCATTCCAAACCTCATCAGGAGGAGGCAAGGGAACATCCCATTCAATTAAAACTCTAGCCATAGAAGATCTTGTGAGATTATAGGTGGGAGCATCTAATTTTAGAGGTCTCCCGAACATAGCCGCTAAAGAGAAGAGAATTTTGTGATTGAAGAGATGAGCTTTCAAATATGGGAATCTAAGCCAGACTGAATAATAGGAGCCTCTACTTTATGATCAAAATTTGCTGACCATTTAATACCTTCATACCGCAGTCCTCAAACCACACCACACGTTTCGCAAACAGACGCGAATAATCCTCTTCATTAGACAGTTGAATCAAAATGTGCCTTCGGTCACTCCAGCGTACGAGCGAGCCATGACGAACGATCGCTCGCGTCGCCATCAAATCGCAAACCCTAGCAGAGATGGAGGCGGAAACATGGTGCTGTTTATTTTATATTTATAAATATATTGAAATAAAAAAGAATACAGAAAGTTGCATGAGAGGGCCCAATAGATGATGTCCTACTCATACGATACATGGTACCAAGATATCCCAACAAAAAAAAAAATACAAAAGACTCAAATAAAAAGAAGACATGTAAAAACAAGTGTATATGAACGAGGCAGTTTATACATGTAAAAACAAGTGTATATGAACGAGGCAGTTTAGATCTGCCTCTTCCTTCGGTTCTTGGAGCGGATCCAGTTAGCAAACTCTGAAGTGTTGTTCCATTGTCAGGAGTGACCAATGTATTATCCATTAAGTTTCCAAGCTGAACAATGTCCCCAGCCTTCTTCCTCCGTCGAGAAATGTAAACTTGTCATTCTTCTTCTGAAGACTGTTCAGTCTGATCCGTAGAAGAAAAAACAATTGCAGCGATGAGTTCTTGAGTTTGTGTAGGACAGTCTTCCAATACTTGGGAAACACCTTCCCTCTGAACATGTAGTTCTACTAACTGATTAATAACAGTAAGATAGTTTGTGTTTGACTTTAAATCTTCCTCATTAGAATTAGGAGACATCTTTTTCGTCATTTGAATATGAATGTTCGCTTCATCCCTATCTTCAATCACATCATAGAGGGGAGAGTCTGAGTACCCTCCACAGTTGGTAGAGCTTGAGAGGATAGTATGTCCACTCCAGTAGAAGGAGCGGTGACCGCGTCCTGCCTTCCAGGAGCAACCACCTGACTCTCCTCCAACAAACGACCCTTATCAACATTTTCTGAAACAATATCAGTAGACAAACCATTTTGCACTGTATCTGCCATCGACATAGTAGTAGATATCACAGGCAGTGAGGAAGAGGTAACCTCCGCAGAAGTGTGCAGAGAAACAGGAGGTGGGGCTACAGCCGACCGTAGATGGGGATGCAACTGATAACAGGATGAAGAGCTATGACCAAACATTCCACAGTGAGAGCAGTAATGGTATGAGAGCAGTAATGGGGATGAGGTCCCATCGCAATCTTCTGCCAATAACCCTGATGAGAGGAGCCAATCAAAATCTCCCCAGGAAAGGGTTGAGTGATGTCGCGCTCTACAAGCACACAAGCTTCAGATGGCCTGATTGTATCAAGCGTGGGAGTATCGACCTTCAACGGTTTCCCAAAAGAAGTTGCCAGTGTATAAAGGGTTTCATAATTGAAGAGATGCATCTTGAGCCCTGAAAAATTAACCCAAATCGGGATAATAGGAAATTCTAATTTAGAATCAAAATCCACTATCCATTTCAGAATTTTTATAAAGCGATTATCGATTTTGAGAACTATTTGAGCAAAGAGTTGGGTATAATCTACGTCATTTGAGAGTTGAATGAGAACGTGACGGCCATCTAGCGAACCAACTTTCCAACTTCCTGTGAGCTTAAGAGCATCGAAATGTTTTTCAATAATCTCAAGCTTGGGATTTCCATAGGGAAATTCCCCAACAATAGTATATCTACAAGCTGAAGCCAATATACTTCTTTCTTCATCAGTGAGAAACAAAGCGGGTTTACCATTCTTTCTTCCCAATTTTTTAATAAAGATATAACGACCTCCAGATTCATGTGCATCATGAAATTCTTGAGGGAAGAAACAGGAACGACCGCCTGCC
>NW_018164559.1:207982-209139 GCF_001263595.1 Phalaenopsis equestris | reverse complement strand
CAAAACCCCCACGCGCGAACACTGGAGCTGGAGCTACGACAAAGGGAACTCAAATCTCGAACAGAAATAGGGAAACGACCGCGATCTGGCGAGCAGGAGCGAAGCCCTTCGTCATCGGGAGCAAAGACTGAAGGATGCGAGCAAGCTCGTTGTCCAGCAGGAAGGAGACGACTCGCGAGCATAACGAAGACGAGAAGCCCTTCGTTGTCGGGTACGACAAACTTCGTTGTTGGAGACGATGATGCCCGTAGAGGAAGCCAATAGTTTCATTCGCCATTTGGCCGAATCCTTAGAGCAGCCTGATGCCGTCTCCATCATATATATAGAGTCCGGGGTTCAAATCCCGTGGTGCGGGCCCACTGAACCAAATATCGATTTCACCTTTAATATATATATTTTTTTGATCAAAATAGCATCTCGTGGCTCCTTACGCGTTAATCATAAAAAAATTGTGAAATTGGGGTGGGATAGTGGATCCCCATCTAGAAACAAAATAAACATGAAGACCTAGGGGTTCCACTATCTGCATTACAACGCCACGCAAAATAAAACAAAAAGTACATGTGATAACCCAAAATGTATACCAGCAAAAAGAGTATATCCAAAACGTACATGTATAACAAACCCCAAAACTAAAAAGGAATTGAGCAAATTTAAAATGTAGAAAGCTAATTTTCAGTTGGCTCCACCGATTATGTGTAACCAGCATCCAAGACACCCAAGTCCAACAAACATGTGAAAATCAAAGGGCATTCAACCAGAATACCAAGATAGGGGGCAGCATCTTAATAGCGAACATATGGGGCCTCCAGATCATTTTTAATAAATTTATGCAAGAAAGAGGGAGGGGTGTTTCCAACAATAGCATTTTGCACCCTCCATTTGGCCAACCAATTAGCAGATTGGTTCCCTTATCTATAAATGAAAGAAAAAGAAATATTTAAATGATGGCTATCAATTATGATCCTTATTCTTTTCAGCAAGACATTGATATATCAAGGAGGTTTAACTTTTGCCAAAAGTATATTAAGCAGGGTTTCAGAGGCAGTTTCCAACACAATGTCATTTAATTGTAAAGCAATAACCACATGAAGCGCAGCAAGCACAGTAGAAGTCTCAGCCTCAAGAGAGGAGGTAGCAATACAAGGGGAGGCAAA
>NW_018164559.1:204532-207677 GCF_001263595.1 Phalaenopsis equestris | reverse complement strand
TTTTTTACAAATATAACAATAAGATGCAAGCTTCAGCCCTTTCAACTTGAGTATATCATCAAGAGGTAGCAACTTATGAAAGTATCTCTAAAGGAAAAAGGATATAAATGGAGTAATGAGTTTGTGCTAGATAAAAACATGCCATTTCCATGGAGTAAAGGAGTGAATATTTGAGTAAAGCCATTTTGTGACAGATGAATTAGTATGGTTTTCCATAAAGGAAGAGCTATATCTTGCGGTTTAACAGGAATTTTTGCTATGGCAGGAGCAATTTCACCAACTAAGGAATTCAACATATCAAGATTCCATTCACCATTAATCCAACAATCAGAGATCAGAAGGTTAACATCATTATCATGAGGATGCAGATTAGAGAAAGTAGAGAGACCCCAATCATCTTTCCAAAAGGATATACTGCCATCACCAATGTCCAAAAACATGAAATGAGAAGCTACATCACGAGCAGCAATGATGCCTTTCCAAAGTCTGGAATCACCCACTCTCCAATTAACAGTAGGAGGATGTGAATTTTTACAATATTTATTATTCATAAATTTGGTCCATATAGACTCTCTCTGGCGAAATTTAAACCAAAGTTTACACATATTAATATCAATAGTATGTTTCAAAGTTTTAAAACCAAGCCCACCAGCGCGCAGAGGTTTACAAGCATAGTTCCAAGTAGTCCAGCTCTTGGTGTTTCTAGTACCTTGCCAAAGGAATTTATTAAAAATATTCTCAAGCGTCTTTTGAATGCTCTTTTGGTTTTGAGAACCTGCATCATGTAAAGTGGGAGAGTACAAAGAACACTTTTCAATAAGGTGAGCCTTCCGCCATTAGAAAGGAAAACATTTTTTCCAGTCATTAATTTTGAGTTTAATCTTATCAATCACCTCATCCATCTGTGTTTATTTGATTCTACCTCTGAGAATGTTAACCCCAAGGTACTTAATAGGGAGCTTAGAGATTTTACAGCCGGTAAAATTAGGGGCCCAAGCAACAGTGTTAGATGGAGCACCTATGCCAAAGTACATAGAGCACTTAGCCAAAATAAATAATATCCCAGAGGTGTTTTGAAAGTCTTTTAACAAATTCATAGTAGCTTTGATGGCGCGTTTACTAGCATTTAAAAATAGAATGACATCATCAGCATAAGCAAGGTGGCTCACAACAATTTTAGACCTATGGGAGAATTGAAGATAAGGTCTCTCTTGATGCAACTTGTTAATAAGCTTGGAAAGATAATAAAAAATAATTATAAAAATAGTAGGAGAAAGAGGGTCTCCCCGCTTGATGCCCCTTCCAGCAGAGAAAAAACCACGGGCTTCACCATTGAACATCACACTATAGCTGTTATTAGGCAACCATCTCTGTATAGATGAACAAAAGTCTTGTTTAAAACCTCTAGCTTGCAATATATTTAGAATAAAATCTCAACTAATAGTGTCAAAAACTTTTTTGATATCCAACTTGAGAACCATATTGCCCCCTCTGCACTTTTTATCCAACTCCTCAATCAATTCTTAAGAGAATATTGTCAGTAATTTCCCTGCCCTTAATGAAAGCAGACTGCTGTTCAACAATGATATGATTGAGATGAAGCTGAAGTCTACTAACAATAATCTTACTCAAGGCTTTAGATATCACTGTAGTGAGTGATAGTAGACGAAAATTGTCCCAAGTGACTTTATCATTACCTTTAGGAATAAGAACAATAAGTACCAAGATGAAATATTTACCAGGATTATTTCCAAGGAAAAAGCTTTGAATAACAAGAGTAATCTCCATAATAATTTCCCAAGCATGTATGTAGAAAGCAGAAGAAAACCCATCAAGACCCGGGACTTTATTATGACAGATAGATTTGAAAGCATTCAAGGTTTCCTGTTCATCAGGAGGATAAACCAAACTAAGATTATTAGTATAGTCATAATCCTTCTCAAAATAGGTAGGATCAACAGGCATAGTATGAGAAGAGTTATGAAATAATTCAGTATAAAAGCTAACAACACTGTCTCCAATCTCTTCCATATTTGTGATAATATTCCCATCAGCTTTTTTTAATTTTTAAAATGCTATTGATGTTTCTTCTATGCTTAAGAGTTGCATGGTTAATTAGTGTTTCGATCTCCTGCAACAAAAGCAAAATCATTAGCTTTTTGTTTAAGTAAATTTTCCTCTAAAGCAATAGCGTCCATAAGATCTAAATGTGCTTGGGCAACATTATCCATCAAGTGTGGAGAAATTTGAAGTTGGGCTTCCAACGAATCAACAATATTCTGCGCATCCTTCACTTTTTATGAACCTTTAATATATATATATATATATATATATATATATATATATATATATATATATATTAAAGAGAAAAGATACAGATAAGTTGTATGAGTGGGCATAAAAGTAGGCGTCCAACCCATATGGTACAACACACAAAAAAGTCAAAATGGGTACATATAAAAATAAAAATGAAAAAAAACCAAAACTACCGGGGCACTAAGGGTCATCCTAATTTAGTTCTGTCTTTGCCTCTAGTTCTCGGAATGTATCTAGCTAACAAATTGATAAGGTGCGTATCATTAACCGAAGTAACCAAAGTATCATCCATAAGACTCCTGAGCTCGAGTAGATCTCCATTCTTCTTCTTCCTCCTGGAAGTGTAAACATGTTATCCTTCATCCAAAGAATCAGTCTGGTGAGGTGGTAGAGCTGTAACAGAAGAATTACCAACCGTAGTACCCACAATAGGTTCTAGTAAATGTGAAGTATGAGTTGCCTCTACACCGGATACTTCAGAAAACGAGGAGCTACGAGGTTCTCCTGATTATCAGTCTAAACACTATTCTTCGTAGGTAAAAGTTCTTCAGTATTGTTTTTTATGGGGTTTGAAGGTGTCGGCATCACATCAATCGCAGTGACAGTAACAACAGCGTCAAGGGGGTCCACAGGGGCAACAGACACCTTCTGTCTGGCAGTATCCTTCTCGGGTGGAACTAAAATATCCGGAGCAGTAGGGTTAGACACATCCTTATCCACTTGAACCTAAGATTTCAAATTAGGATAAAGCTTGTGAGATTTATCAGGGATATGTCCAAACATCTTACATCGGTACAATATGGAGGTCTGTGTTCCATATATATATATT
>NW_018164559.1:197844-204499 GCF_001263595.1 Phalaenopsis equestris | reverse complement strand
ATATATACATATATATATACATACATACATATATTTATATAATTGTATAAAGTAAAAAAATAAAAATTTAATACTTAAAAGTTATTAGTTTACTTAAAATACTAAATAAATTTTATATCATGTTTAGTTTAGGCTCCTAAAGTTTAGAGGAGTCAACGTCAAGACAAATCTAATAGTTAATAAATCGGCAATCGAGGTGAGTACTCGTACTTTTAATTTATAATAATAATTTATTTCTTCTCAACTATTTTGTAGTCAATAAACTTTAACATGCTTTATTCTGATTGAGATATTCTTTTCTTATCGCTCATATTATTAAGAATGTTTGTAGTTACTATCATGCATGGTCGTACGCTTTCTAAAGTATGCTAAATTGAATGCGATGAATACATGAATAATATGTTTACATTGACTGCTTGTATGTGCATGATTGACTATGATGAAGTCACATCTTGATGGTAATAATGGAGAAATACTAAGATACACGTGCACGTATATGAAAAAATATATTAATATTGATGTCTTAATGGACACAATTTTTATATGATACTCTTGTGACAATTGTATATATATAGTGTGATATTGATATACTAAGGTTGTTTATATAACATCAAATGTTTTTATTTATTTAAGAAAATATAATAAAAAACTTGACTAACATGTATATTGCTTACATTTCTTTGGTATTATTGTGATTTATGAGTATGCGTATTCACAGACTTATTTAGCTCATAGTTATTTTAAACTAATTTTTCAGGTTAATTGAGTGATTAACCATGAACATTAGAAGAGATCGACATATCAGCTTCCTTATGTGTGAGTCTCCACAATTTCCTTGACCAAAGCTCACTGCAGCCATGAAGCGGGAGTTGGATTTCATTCCTTGACCAGTATTGATTTTTCCTCTTTCATAAGTCAGGCTCACCCTATAATCAACTCGCTCATCCCCAAAGGTTGTTGAATCTCCTTCTGCTTAGAAGGTCATTGCAACAAAAGGCACTAGCATGGTTAGAAGTAGGCCTCCGCTGGGATCCCACCTATGGTGATTCCCTAATCCAAGCTAAAATCTTTCAAATCAATCTTCTCTAGCCATGAATCTCATGTTATCACATTATGTCTGCTGCAGCTCATTCCAAACCTCCAAATGTCGTGCAATTCCCTCCCAATCCTGCCACTCGAATCCGCTCTCGACTCCTTGGCTTGATCCCGCCCGCTTCCAATTGTTCAAGCTGCCTAGATGTCACATTATTCCTTTCAAGTGTTGTCGCTCGAGTTAGCTTTCAATTCCTTTACTTGATCTAGTGACTCCAAATCCGCCTAAAGAAGGGATGCCACACTGATGCCGCACAAATGCTTCAAATTGTTGTCATTTGCATTAGCTCAAACATTGTCGCTCAATCCCGCAGTGGGTGGCAGCGGGTTTGCATGAAACTCTACGACTTTCTTAATCATATTTTCCAAGACAATGAATCTTCCCTCCATGGCCAAGAAACGCTCTTCCATATCAGATCTCATTTGTCTCACCTCTACTAATTTCTCCTCCAAAGCACATACTTTCTTCGCTACCATTTCCCATGACAAATTTTTAACACGAAGGCGGAAATCTTGTACTTTGCGATCCTGTCATTGGCTGCCTAGCTAACTTGAATTGAGATTGTATCACTAGGTTTGATCAAGAAGGAAATGTGCGTCTACAAACTCGCGAATGGAAGGGAAGGATGATGCTCAATTGGTTCGATTTTGGTATGCAAACATTTTGTACGCCACAATCTAGTCATTGACTCCTCAGCTAGCTCACGACTATATTGCAAGGTTCGGTCAGGCGTTGCAGAACTATTTTACACCGCGATCTCGATTGTGAGGTCGGCACAAAACTCTTGTACGCCGCAATCTTGTCTTTGACTTCTCAACTAGCTTGTGACTGTATCACGAGGTTTGGTGATGCAAAATTCTTGTATGTCGTGATCCCAATCACGGGTTTCGGCCACGAAGATGCGGAAGAACTCTTGAATGCCGTGATTCGTCGTTGGCTTCCCAAAAATTTTAAGTGCTTTGATACTTTCTTTGATAGGAACGAGACAAACTTTCACATAAATTAGGGCAGAAATAATAGCTTTTATTCCACCGGTACCAAAACAAAAAAATGCAATCTCGAATACATAAAAACATAAATACCAACAATTCGAGAGGTAGGTGACCTCTCGCAAACTTTATCACCGAAGGCTCAAGATAACAATCACAAACACAACCTAACCCAAAACATATTAATCCCTATTTATGCCCCATAAAAATAACTAAAAAATGATTAAATTGCCCTTTTAGTCTTATGCTTAATATAAGTATTCAAACTATTTTGGCAAGCTCGACGTCGACTTAGTGAAGCACGATACGGAAAGTGCCGCAGGCCTTGGTCTAACAGAGTATCAATGATAAAACCTACAAGATTGATTTACTAGGAGATTACAATATTTCTGCTACATTTCATGTCCCTAGCTTATCATCGTAATGAGGATATGGGTTCTTCAACTGAAAAAAATGAAGCCTCTCCTACTTGGGAAGAGCGACATGAGAGCGGTTGCGATCCCACAATCCTATGCGGGATTGCAAATCGAGATGGAATCCCATCCCATTCCAAAATGAAGCTGGAAAATCTTGCCAGCACACTGTCGCCAAGCCTATGAGCACCTTTTTCTAATATATGAAAGAGAATATGGTAATTTTGAGAGGTAACTATTTATATGTTGTTATTTTTCTAGTTTTGGACTTTTTCTTTGATTTATATAATTGGAAATTTTCTTCTCTAATTTTTCTACCCTAAAGAGTGTTGTATCCTCCTTTCGTAAGTGATGTGTATGTAGCTTGTTTAGAAATAGGTGGTGGATCTCCGTTGGCAGCAACACATCACTGAAACCGCCATTTCTTTGTTCTCCCTGCTGTTTTAAGCCCAGACAACAGCCAACTTTCTTCAATCCCTTTCCAAACTCCGTCTACCTCACATATTCTCTCTCCGTCGCTGTCCCGCCATCTCCCCATTAAATCCGATCTTTAAACAACTTCTAAAACTCAGAATGGAGTCACTTCGTCAAACCTATACTTGAGTGCAAACATCATCTCAGTTCATTTACTCTATTTAACCAGAACCCAAAGTTTAAAACACTGCCAATAGCAGTTACAGACATGGAATCCTCCCATCACAGAGAAGTGCATATCCGGTTTCCTAAAATATACAGCTTGAAGGATATATGATAAATGCATTTTAAAAAATTAAGCATAAAAAGAAAGCCAACTTACAGTTCTTCACGGCGATGTACAAACTGAAGTAAAATTGACTTTTTTTCAAACTTTGGAACCTTATATGCAACAAGCTGCTCATCCTTGATATTAGATAGTGGAATCATCGGGTCTTCGACAAACTGATGGATCTTATGATCCCGAATCTGTAATTAAAGTTACAAAAAAGTTAAGTGTTCACAATAAGTTTCAAGCAGTAACTAACCTCTAAATAATCCAGTGCTAGCCTCCTACAAACCTCAGCAAGAATAAGTTTTTCTCCACCCTTCATCGAGCACGCATTACTGAGAACTTGTATGAGGTCTTTGCAGCGCCCCTGCTTGGGAACATTTACAGTACACGGGGTTGGAGGTGCGCTACCATCACTAGTAAAAACCACAATAGTCATGGAGTTGGAAGACGGTGATTGGAGAGGCAGCGAAAGGTACATGAATGGATCAAAGGTGACTGAAACTTTAAGACACACGGGGCACACTAAAGTGGACTTGTATTGACCCTGTCAAATATTCATTACTTAGAATGATAAAATGATGATAATAATGATAATAATGATCACGCGACTCTCTTCAGTAAGTGACAACCATTATCTAATAGTACAAAACATACAAAGAAACATATAAAATCAATAGTCAAAAGGGGCAAGAAAACTCACTCATATAAGCTCCAAAGACATATATATACCTGCATATTGTGCTGTATGCATCTATATAGTATTATATTACCACACACACACACACACACACACACACACACACAATATTTCTCATAAAAAATATAATAAGCAAATTAAAATTTTATTAAAATACTCTTAAATATTTCTAGCTGTATATTTTTATTATATATATATATATATATATTTATTATTTTTTTTCAGACATGCATACATACATCGAAAAAGTCAATTGACAATATTAATTTTGTGTTTCTACATTCAAATCCATGATAATGATTATTGGTGATGACTTAAAATCTAAGAACAATTTGATTTAATTTGACAATTTTCTATGAAGAATTGATCCTTGTTCAAACTTAATGAAGTGAACAGGTACTTCTTACATGTAATTTTTTAAAATGAACTCTATCAAAACTGATTTAGATGCCTTTTTATACAAGCTCAAAAATTTTTATTTATATCGAGCACAACTACTTTATATATGCTAAAAAAAATTTATAGTCGATGTTGCATGATTAAAAAAATAAAGTGAAAAAATCATGTGGAAAAATGACTTTATACTCTTAAAAGAGAAGTTCTCCATCATATATTGTTGTGTATGGCAAGCATGTTTATATTTTCTTTCTACATAGAATAAAGGGTTTACACAATCTATAAATTTTGACAAAATATTGTAGCATGTAAATAATTATTTGATATTCCACCTTACAAAAATCTATGGATCAAGACATCTACTTTAAGGAGATCAACCGATCCATCTCACCTTTCTTCTAATGAAAAAAGATGAGCGAGTCCATCGTAAATAATGTTTCATGTATCCTGCAATATTGCAATGCAAGTTTATCTGTAGTAACATACTTACATCAAAATCAAGCTTAAACATTAGTGAAACACGTGTCACATAAATAATTGTGTTTTTCCCAAGATGCAGCAGGTCTTTATAATAAAAAAAAAATAAGATAAGCTAGAATGAGTGATCAGTTGTACAGTATAACCATTTCAAAAGACTGTCTAAAGCCATATACTTGAGTAGAATATTTTTTTCCCTTTTCCCATCAGCATCCCTACAGCTATACATCAATGAAGGATGAAGGATACACAAGTTCAATGCCTAATTCAGTCATTCCAAGAGAACACCAATAAAAAAGCTACTAGAGTTGTCATATATGCATTAATACAAAAGATTTCAGTTCCTTTTTTAAAAGTCACAGAAAACCAAACTGCAAACAGCTAATCGTTTGGACAATCAATAAAAGTCAAACCTCTCGCCTTTGAATCCACCTCAACATGTACATGAAGGGACCTAAGCGCATTTTTTTATGTAATGGATAGGTTTCTTTTATCTATATTTTCACTGATGTTTGGAACAGAGTTTATCTATATCTAAGAATGAGATTTCCTATGAGCGCAAGCCTGCATAATTTTTTATCCCTCTCAGTTGCAAACAATTAACGAGGTTGTTTAGGTTCAAAATTTAGGCATAAATTTATTGATTGGGTTTGAATTCAATCCATGGAGAATGCATTGCTGATGGAGGTGTATATGATCATTATCCTATGGCATAATCATTTCATGTATACCTTTGAATCCAATCTACGAACATGTTAACCTCATTTTGAGGTCATTATTCTTTTCCTTAGGATCCTAGCTAGGATCTAGCTCTATTCCTATTGACTATCTTAGAAAACTAGTATTGGAACCCATTCCCTTAGAAATTCTAGCCACTTCCTATTCTCTTGTGATGTCTCGCATTGATGATCTCAAAATCATCGTCGTATGGTCGAGTGGTTAAGGACTATCATGTGGAGACTCAAGGAGAAGTTCCCAATAGGATCTCAAGCCCTAAGTAAACTTCTTCAGGACTTTATCACATATACACACACAAAATGCACAAAATTCACTAAGTTGCACAAGATCGAACTAGAATTGAGCTTAAAGGATGGGTGAAAATACGAACTTCTCTGGACGACCTCCAGTGACGAAATGGACTACTCCGGCGCGTCCGGGACATCGATCCTAGCTAGGGCTAGCTAGGGAGGACACCCATATTGCCATAATTCTGCACACAAGCAAATTGCACGCAAATCGATGAACTTCTCTGAGCAACCTCAGATGACTAAACGGACTGCGCCGGTGCGTCCGGAACATAGATTTTACTTAAGAAAGCATCTATATTGCTTGGGTTCCTTGTAAGTAAGAAATGCACGAATTATTATTTGAATTCGACACGATTATAGAAAAATAGTCAAATGACCTCGGATGACGAAACAGACTGCGCCGACAAGTCCGGAGCGTCAATTTTACCCAAGAAAGATACTCATTTTGCTAGGGTTCCGAACACGAATAAATCACATGCTAATTAATATAATTAAATAATATAATACAATAAAATAAAATAAAATAATAAAAATAAAAGAGAGATTTATTTTAAACCTTATTTCACCTAAACCGCGCTAGCCTCCCTCCCTTCTTCCCAGTCACGGTTTGATCGAAGTCTGCTCGCCCCCCTTGTGCCTTAGCTCCCGCGATCGACCACACCCAAGGCTGCCCGAGATAACCTATAACTCCTGTGTCTCCTCTGTCATTCGCGAACAGGCTCACCCTCGTCTACACGAGATGGCTCACCCTCCTTTTCCCTCACTCGTGTCTCGCCCTCTCGATCCCCGCTCGACCAAGCGGCTCTCCAACGGC